>NC_057812.1:409974025-409999611 GCF_018294505.1 Triticum aestivum
ACGACAACAACAACCCACTGCCACCACCTCCAGTTGATAACTTAGCCCATTTTCTAAGGTTGAATCCGCCGGTGTTTTCCAGTAGCACCGAGCCGATTGTTGCTGATGACTGGCTCCGTAGGATTGGAAGGCAGCTGACCACCACAGGTTGCACAGATGCTGAGAGGTGATCTTTGCCGCACACCAACTGGATGGACCCACGGCCTCATGGTGAGAGAATTACACATCCACTTTCCCCAAAGTCAATGTCACTTGGGATCAGTTCCAGTAGGAATTCCGCACAGCACACGTCTCAACTGGAGCTATGAGCATGAAGAAGCGCGAGTTTCGCAACTTACGCCAGGGAAATCATACAGTGGGGCAGTACGTGGATGAGTTCAGCAAGTTAGCCCGCTTTGCCCCAGATGATGTGGCCACAGATGTCGCGAAGCAGAAGTTTATGGAAGGGTTGAATGATGGGCTGAGTATGCAGTTGATGGTGGCAACATTCGCTAACTATCAAGAGCTGGTAGACAAGGCTCTTATGAGAGAAGGCAAGCAACAACAGATAGAGAGCCGCAAAAGGAAATATGGACATGGGAAGTATAATTCTAGAGCTCAGTAGAAGCCTCGCTTTACCCCTAACTCGGGAGGTTACACCCATAACCATGGAGGCCACATCCACAATGGAGGAAGCTCACATAACCATAGTGGCCCTAAGAATGGAAATGGGAATGGAGCAAGCAGCAGCTAGAACCGTTCCAACCCAGTAACACCCGCTAGGAAGGACCTGAGCCATGTCACCTGTTACAAGTGCGGGAATACTGGACACTATGCCAATGATTGTTCTGAGTTGAAGAATGGCAATGGAAATGGAAACTCTGGGAAGAAGCCCAATCCCTTCACCAGAGGTTAGGTGAACCACATCAATGTGGAGGAAGTTGAAGATCAGCCTGACGTGGTGATTGATAAGTTTTTGATTAAGTCATTTACCGCTCTCGTTCTTTTTGACACTGGTGCATCACATTCATACATATCAAGGGGATTTATGGACAAGTTCAAGTTGCCAACCTTAGCCCTTAGGTCACCCATGTTAGTAAGCTCGCCATGAGCAGAATATATGGCCAGTCGATGGTGTGATCGGTTACCGTTAACCATTGGTAGCCACGTTTTCCCCTCAGACCTAGTAAGTTTGGAGTCACAAGGATTGGATATAATACTAGGCATGGATTGGCTATCGAAGTACGGAGGAAACATCGACTGTGCTAGCAAGTCGATATTACTCACCACCCCTGAGGGAAAGAGGATCAAGTATGTATCTAGGCATGTGCCAAGGAGGACCCAAGTGAATTCCCTCTCGGGAGTTGTTTAGGAAGAAGTTCCTATTGTGAGGGATTACCCGGATAGATTTTAAGAAGAATTACCAGGCATGCCGCCAGATCGATACATAGAGTTTTTAATAGAGCTGTTGCCAGGCACCGGACCTATATTGAAGAGACCATCACTACAAAAAAAAGACACATCCGTGACATTTTGGGCCGAACGAAGAAAATTTCTCTCATACTTATGACATTTCTTTGACGATAATTGTGACAAAATCCGGTATCATCATAGATGTGGTGGGCTCCTACTTCTATGACGTAAAAAATCATGACAGAAAATGGGCTTTTCATCCTGGGCGGGTCGGAGACGCAGCTGCATGACATTCTTTGGGCCGTCCATGACGAAAAAATCATAGTAGAAGCGAGGGCGAGGAAAATATCGGGGAGTTCCTGGTTATGCTGGATGATCAGGCCCGAGCGATGCGCGTTTCTCTCATACACGCACGTGCGTGGGTGCGAGGCATTGGGCTCTAACTGAACCCGAGCGATTGCACTGGAGGCTACGCATTACTGAACCCGAGCGACCGATCGATGGCTGTTAACTGAACCCGATCAAGCGATTCCTTCGCTACTGCTGCTAACTGAAGCTGATCGATGCTGCCTCTGGATGAACAGTGAGCGTTGCTGGGGGGTTTGGATGAACAGTTACCGGTGGGGGTGGATGAAAAGGACCCCGTGGTGTTGCCTCTGGATGAACAGGACCCTGATTGATCGAGCTAGTTGGGGCTGGATGAACAGGACCCCGTGGAGGGCAGGATGAACAGTAGATGGTGGAGGGCAGGATGAACAGTAGTCCGTGGAGGGGTGGTTGAACAGGAACCCGTGGAGAGGGCTGGTTGAACAGTAGCCTGTGGAGTAGCGCACGGTGGAGGCTGGATGAACATGAGCCCGTGGATGAACAGTCGTAGGTGGAGGCTGGAGGAGGTCGATGGTGGATGAACAGTAGCCCGTGGAGGCCGGAGGGGGTCGACGGTGGAGATGAACAGTATCCCGTGGAGTCCCGTTTTACGCTATGCCACACCCCTCCCGATGAACAGGACCCCCGTTTCGATCGTAGCGCTCCAACACAAGTCTGTTTCCTCCGTTTTGCGGTACGCCACACCCCTCCTGATCAACAGGACCCCCGTTTCGACCGTAGGAGGCCCATTTCCTCCATTTTGCAGTACACCAGACCCCTCCTGATGAACAGGATCCCGTTTCGAACGTGGCCGGTCGAACACAAGGTTGTTTCCTCCGTTCTGCGGTACGCTAGGCCTCGTTTCCATCCATTGTTCCGTCCAAGCCCTCCCGATGAACACGACGACGCATTCCGTTCTGACCCAGCCGGTTGGCTCCCCATGAACACAACGACGATGTTGTTTCTCCGTTCCGACCCAACCATGTACACGAGCCCTGGCCGTACGTATGCACGAGTAGGTGTTCGAGACCCTTCCCGTATGTACGTACGTGCCCGTATTTTCTTTCTTGTACACTGGCTATTAAACATATGTGTACATTCTATGTGCGCGCCTCTACTACGACACGTGCGCGCCTCTACATCGACCAGTATTTACATACACGTTCGCGATCAGAATGACAATGCTACATATGCTTCGACCAGGTGGGTCTCGACTGTCAGGCACTTCCTTGCCTGCGAAGATGTAGCTGGTGGGTCCCAGCAGTCAGCGGGGCGAATCATTTTTTTGCCCGGACACACTTCCTTGCGTGCGAAGATGTAGCTGGTAGGTCCCAGCAGTCAGGGGAAAACGTTTTTTTGGCGAAATACAGTTGCCCGTCCGGTGGGTCCCTGCTGTCAGGCGGAGGAATAATTATTTTTCCCATAATAAGGAGGCACTTTGTTGCGGTCGTCGTGGACCCAGCTGTCAGCCCCTCCATGTATAGTACTATTTCGATGGAAGTCGTTCCTTGACCACGTTGACCACGCCACACCGAGAGCACCAGGGCGGTGGACGATGGTGAGGCATAGGAAGGGGACGACACGGAGCCGGGGAAGACATGGCAGTGGAAGCCCGCGCGGAGAGGAGTGTGAGGGTTCACTGGTTTGGCTATGGTGTGAGGATGTCGTCGCCGTAGGGCCTGGCCAGCGGTGGGGACAGTAGGGGGTGGTGAGGCCTCTGCGGCAGCACAGTCGGCCACGGGAGGCAGGAGCATGCGGCACGACAGGCACTGCTTTGGGCGGCTGGAGAAAGAAGACCAAAGGTTGAAGAAGCACTACGGGCGTTGGATGGACATCGTACGGTCACTGGAGCTATAATCGTTCATATTGACTAAGTTGATAAAGCACTCCGTCCCCGTCAACTTAGTAGGCCCACAAGTCAGCCTCACACCAAGGTGGGTCCCAACTAGCAGGGGGAGTATTCATTTTTTTGTGCGTAATAAGGAGGCACCTCCGGTGGGTCCGAGATGACAGCGGGGGGAACTTTTTTCCGCAAAATAGTTGGCCCGTCTAGTGGGTCCCAGCAGTCAGGGGGAAACATTTTTTTCGCCAAATACGGTGGCCCGTCCGGTGGATTCCTGCTGTCAGATGGAGGAATAATTATTTTCCGCGTAATAAGGAGGAACTTCCTTGCGGCTATCATGGACCCAGCTGTCAGCCTCTCCATGTATAGTACTCTTCCGATGGAAGTCGTTCCTTGACTATGTTGACCATGTCGCGCCGAGAGCACCAGGGACGGTGGATGACGACCAGGCCTAGGAAGGGGATGACGCGGAGCTGGGGAAGACACAGCAGAGGAAGCCCGCGCGGAGAGGAGTATGAGGGTTCACTGGTTCGGCTGCGGTGTGAGGCTGCCGTCGCCGCAAGGCCTGGCCAGCGGTGGGGACAGTAGGGGCAGTGAGGCCTCTACTGTAGCACAGCCGGCCACGGGAGGCAGGAGCATGCGGCACGACCGACGCTGCTTTGGGCGGCTGGAGCAAGAAGACCAAAGGTTGAAGAAGCACTACAGCCGTTGGATGGACATCGTACGTTCACTGGAGCTAGAATCATTCATATTGACTAATTTGACAAAGCACTCCATCCCCGTCAACTTAGTAGGCCCACAAGTTAGCCTCACACCAAGGTGGGTCCCAACTAGCAGGGTGAGTATTCATTTATTTGTGCGTAATAAGGAGGCACCTCCGGTGGGTCCGAGCTGACAGCAGGGGGAACATTTTTCACAAAATACGTTGGCTCGTCCAGTGGGTCCCAGCAGTCAGGGGGAAACATTTTTTTTGCCAAATACGGTGGCCCGTCTGGTGGGTTCCTGCTGTCAGGTGGAGGAATAATTATTTTCCGTGTAATAAGGAGGCACTTCCGTGCGGCTACCGTGGACCCAGCTGTCAGCCTCTCCACGTACAGTACTCTTCCGATGGAAGTCATTCCTTGACCACGTTGACCACGCCGCGTCGAGAGCACCAAGGTGATGGACGACGACGAGGCCTAGGAAGGGGACGACGCGGAGCCGGGGAAGACGCGGCAGTGGAAGCCCGCGCGAAGAGGAGTACGAGGGTTCACTGGTTCGGCTGTGGTGTGAGGCTGCTGTTGCCGTAGGGCCTGGCAAGCAGTGGGGACAGTAGGGGGCGGTGAGGCCTCTGCGGCAGCACAACCGGGCATGGGAGGCAGGAGCATGCGGCACGACCGGCGCTACTTTGGGCGGCTAGAGCAAGAAGACCAGAGGTTGAAGAAGCACTACGGCCGTTGGATGGACATCGTACGGTCACTGGAGCTAGAATCATTCATATTGACTAAGTTGACAAAGCACTCCGTCCCCGTCAACTTAGTAGACCCACAAGTCAGCCTCACACCAAGGTGGGTCCCTACTAGCAGGGGGAGTATTCATTTTTCTGTGCGTAATAAGGAGGCACCTCCGGTGGATCCGAACTGACAGCGGGGGAACATTTTTTCGCGAAATACGTTGGCCCATCCAGTGGGTCCCAACAATCAGGGGAAACATTTTTTGCCAAATACGGTGGCCCTTCCGGTGGGTCCCTACTGTCAGGTGGAGGAATAATTATTTTCCACGTAATAAGGAGGCACTTCCTTGCGGCTACCATGGACCCAGCTGTCAGCCTCTCCACGTACAGTACTCTTTTGATGGAAGTCGTTCCTTGACCATGTTGACCACGCCGCGCTGAGAGCACTAGGGCGGTGGATGACGGCGAGGCCTCGGAAGAGGACGATGTGGAGCAGGGGAAGACGCGGCAGTGGATGCCCACGCGGAGAGGAGTACGAGGGTTCACTAGTTTGCTGTGGTGTGAGGCTGCCGTCGCCGCAGAATAACAGGGGGTGTGGGTGAGTAGAGGGATGGCCTGACCAGCGGTGGGAGTAGTAGGGGCAGTGAGGCCTCCACCGCATTGCAGCCGGCCACGGGAGGCAGGAGCACGAGGCACGACTGGCACTGGTTTGGGCGGCTGGAGCAAGAAGAACAGAGGTTGAAGAAGCACTACGGCCGTTGGATGGACATCGTACGGTCACTAGAGCTAGAATCATGCATATTGACTAAGTTGACAAAGCCCTCCGTCCCTGTCAACTTAGTAGGCCCACAAGTCAGCCTGCCACTATACTGGGTCACAGCTAGCAGGGGGAGTATTCATTATTTTGTGCGTAATAAGGAGGCACTTCCTTGCATGCGAAGATATAGCTGGTGGGTTAGAGCTGTCAGCGGCAGTAACTTTTTTTCGTGAAATACAGAGGCCCTTTTGATGGGTCCCAGATGTCAGGTGGAGCAATCATTTTTTTGCGCATAATAACGAGGCATTTCCTTGCGTGCGGCCGTGGACCCAGCTGTCAGTCTCTCCACATACAGTCCACTTCAAATGCATGTCGGTCATTGACCATGTTGACCAGGCCGCGCCGAGAGCACCAGGGCGGTGGACGATGGTGAAGCCTAGGAAGGGAACGACATGGAGGCAGGGAAGACTCGGCAATTGTTTCCCACGCGGAGGGGAGTACGACTGTACGAGGGTTTACTGGTTCGTCTGCCGTCGCCGGAGAATAACAGTAGGTGTGGGTGAGTAGAGGGATGGCTAGGCCAGCGTTGGGAGTACGGTGGGGCGGTGAGGCCTACGCGGCAGCACAACTGGCCGCAGGGAGGAGAGAGCAAACAGTCCTGCCGGCGCTTGTTTGAGCGGCTGGAGCAGGAAGAGCAGATATTGAAGAAGCACGACGGCCGTTGGATGGACATCCAACAGTCACTGCTTGTGTGTCAACCTTTTTTTAGGAAAGCCTCAAATTTGTGGAAAACATCATACAGCCCATCTGCCATTATTTCTAATAATATACAGCCCATTTGCTAATTCGTAAGGTTTTTTTGGAGCCCATATTGTTTTGTTAGCATTACAGCCCATATTGTGGCCACGGTTAAAAAATTATACAAAATTTTGCATATTTCGGTGCGGTCCCAACTGTTTTTAATCCCAAAATTTCGAGTCACATTCAAACTGATTTAAAAATAAATGTATATCAATATAAAATCCAACAAATTGTCCACGGATAAAAAACAATGCAATTTGAAATCTCGAAATGAAAAAAAGAAATTTTAAACTAATTGCTGGTTTGATGTGTTTTAAAAATGTACAACCCATTTCTCATTACTGATAGGTCATTTTCTCGGCCAGCCGAATGAAGCTCTCCTCGTCTTGAAAGATTTGCAGCCCAACAGGCCTGACAAAGCGACTTACTTGGCAAATCACAAAAAAACTGGGTTGTGGCCATGGACCCAGCTGCGGCCGTGGACCCAGCTGTCAGCCTCTCCACGTACAGTACTCTTCCTATGGAAGTCGGTCGTCGACCACATTGACCACGCCACACTGAGAGCACCAAGGCGGTGGATGACGGCGAGGCCTAGGAAGGGGATGACGCGGAGCCAGGGAAGACACGACAGTGGATGCCCATGCGGAGAGGAGTACGAGGGTTCACTGGTTCAGTTGCGGTGTGAGGCTGCCATCCCCGTAGAATAACAGGGGGTGTGGGTGAGTAGAAGGATGGCCTGGCCAGCGGTGGGAGTACTAGGGGCGGTGAGGCCTCCGCGGCATCACAGCCGGCCACGGGAGGCAGGAGCACGCTTCACCACCGGAGCTGGTTTGGGCGGCTGGAGCAAGAAGACCAGATGTTGAAGAAGCACTACTGTCGTTGGATGAACATCGTACGGTAACTGGAGCTAGAATCATTCATATTGACTAAGTTGACAAAGACCTCTGTCCCTGTCAACTTGGTAGGCCCACAAGTCAGCCTCCCACGATGCTGGGTTCCAGCTGATAGGGGGGTATTCATTTTTTTGTGCGTAATAAGGAAGCACTTTGTAACACCCATGATGCGACTATATCTCGCATGTGTCGGAGCACGACTTAGAGGCATAACCGCATAGTAGGCATGTCGCAAGAGGGGTAATCTTTACACATCCCATCTACTGAATAAGAAAGGGATAAAGAGTTGGCTTAAAATCGCCACTTCACACAATACATAAATATAGCATTACATCATCTAGATACAATCAAGGTCCGACTACAGAACCAAAATAAAGACAACCCCAAATGCATAGGTGCCCGATCGCCCCAACTGGGCTCCACTACTGATCAAAAGGAAACAAAACAACCCAATGAACATGATCTTCATCGAGCTCCCACTTGAGCTCAGCTGCGTCAGCTGCACTGGTATTAGCGGCACCTGCAACTGGTTTTGGAAGTAATCTGTGAGTCACGGGGACTCAGAATTCTCACACCCGCGAGATCAAGACTATTTGAGCTTATGGGTAGGAAAAAGGGTAGTGAGGTGGAGCTGCAGCAAGCACTAGCATATATGGTGGCTAACATACGCAAATAAGAGCGAGAAGAGAAGCAAAGCACGGTCGTGAACAAAAAGTGATCAAGAAGTGATCCTAAAACTTCTTACGTTCAAGCATAACACAAGAACCGTGTTCACTTCCCGAACTCCGCCGAGAAGAGACCATCACGGCTACACACGCAGTTGATGCATTTTAATTAAGTTAAGTGTTAGGTTTTCCACAACCGGATATTAAAAAATTCCCATCTGCCCATAACCGTGGGCACGGCTTTCGAAAGTTCAAAACCCTACAGGGGTGTCCCAACTTAGCCCATCACAAGCTCTCATGGTCAAGGAAGGATATTCCTTCTCCCGAGAAGACCCGATCAGTCTCAGAATCCCGGTTACAAGACATTTCGACAATGGTAAAACAAGACCAGCAAGACCGCCCGATGCACCGACATCCTGATGGGAGCTGCACATATCTCTTTCTCAGGGAAACATCGGATGAGCACTCCGTACAACTAAAACCAGCCGTCAAGTTTCCCTGAGGTGGCGCTACAAAGGACTCTAGTTCGGACCAACACTTAGACAAGCACTGGCCCGGGGGGGTTAAAATAAAGATGACCCTTGAGTCTGCAGAACCCAAGGGAAGGTGATAGGTTATTAGTGCAAATGTAAAACCAAGGTTGGGCCTTGCTGGAGGAGTTTTATTCAAGGCGAACTGTCAAGGGGTTCCCATTATAACCCAACCACGTAAGGAACGCAAAATCAAGGAACATAACACCGGTATGACGGAAACTAGGGCGGCAAGAGTGGAACAAAACACCAGGCATAAGGCCGAGCCTTCCACCCTTTACCAAATATATAGATGCATTCAAGTAAACAATATATATAGTGATATCCCAACTATAAACATGTTCCAACAAGGAACAAACTTCATCTTCACCAGCAACTAGCAACGCTATACGAGGGGCTGAGCAAAGTGGTAACATAGCCAATCAACGGTTTGCTAGGAAAGGTGGGTTAGAGGCTTGACATGGCAAAATGGGAGGCCTGATATAGCAAGTGGTAGGTATCGCAGGATAGCAATAGAGCGAGCAACTAGCAAGCAAAGATAGAAGTGATTTCGAGGGTATGGTCATCTTGCCTGAGATCCCGCAAGGAAGAAGAACGAGTCCATGAAGAAGACAAACAGACGTAGTCGAACGGATACTCACAACTCTGGAACGAAACCGAAGCTAACGCGAGAAGCAACCTGAAAAGAAGCAAACAACATAATAAACAACCAACACATAATCATGGCATGATGCACAACCAAGTATGATGCATGTCTGGTGTCGGTGTCAAAACCGGCGGATCTCGGGTAGGGGGTCCCGAACTGTGCGTCTAGGTGGATGGTAACAGGAGACAAGGGACACGATGTTTTTACCAGGGTTCGGGCCTCTCGATGGAGGTAAAACCCTACTCCTGCTTGATTAATATTGATGATATGGGTAGTACAAGAGTAGATCTACCACGAGATCAAGGAGGCTAAACCCTAGAAGCTAGCCTATGGTATGATTGTTGTTCATCCTACGGACTAAAACCCTCCGGTTTATATAGACATCGGAGAGGGCTAGGGTTACACAGAGTCGGTTACAACGGTAGGAGATCTACATATCCGTATCGCCAAGCTTGCCTTCCACGCCAAGGAAAGTCCCTTCCGGACACGGGATGAAGTCTTCAATCTTGTATCTTCATAGTCCAGGAGTCTGGCTGAAGGTATAGTCCGGCTATCCGGACACCCCCTAATCCAGGACTCCCTCACCCAGTTTAATGATACATGGCATGGCATGGCGAAGTGCACAAGCAATCCTACAAATTAAGTGGAGCTCAATATGCAACGAGTTGCATATTCACGAAACACCACAAGACTTATTTAGTTCGATCTCGTTTATGTACTCAACAATATTAAATGTTGTTTAGCATGGCAAGGGGTGAAGCAAATGAAAACTACCTATCTAGGCAAGTTTAAATGAGGCCGACACAACAAACAACAAGTCCGGAAACTCCTCATGTGCATATTTTAGGTTTTCGTACTGTTCTGCCCTAAACCATATTTTAGAGTTTTTAAACATGCAAAGCAAGTACGCCATGTTAAACTAGGCATTATTCTACCCCATTTACATATAAAGTTTGTTAAATTCCGAGTTACGGTTATTTAGTTATGAAATAAAGCATTTTAGCATGGCAATAGGCAAAATTTAAACAAAAAACATTTTAAACATGGATCAAAATTGCAAATTATTAATATACACAAAATTTTAAGCAAGTTTCATATATGATTTGTTTTAATATGATGCACCATTTGTGAGTAATTATATGCATGAAGCTTGGGGGGGTTTCTGCAAAATAGGTAAAGCACTGGAATATTGCTAAAATCGTAGACAAGGGGAAAAAACACACTGGGCCAAATATGGTTGGCCCGGTAGTGTACAGGAGAGGGAGTGGAGAGGGGCTGCTCACTTTGGGCCTAAAGGAGAAGATGGGCCGGCTCGGTTTGGTGGAGAGGGAGGCTGGAAGGGGCGCTAGGCCTAGGCGCTTGCCCATGCTGGCGCTGGAACGGGTCAACGCAGGGATGAGCGAGCTGCTGCTGCTCTCTGTTCTGAAGAAAAGAAACGGCAGAAGGCCATGGTGATGGAGAAGATGCAGGCAGGGGGCCTTGGCGATAGGGTCGGCGAGAAACCGGATGAACGGGAGGATCGAGTCGCCCGGCCTAGGTTCCAGGCAACGGTGGCGGACGGAGCTCCGGCAGGAACTCGACGCGCGGGCGCAGCAACCTGAAGGAGGCAGTGAACAGAGGAGGCTGTGGTTGGACTTGACGTATGGAACGACGAGGCGAGGTGGACCGCGGGGGTGGTCAGGGATGACGAGGCCTGACGGATCCGGACGGAGGCGGTGCTTGACGGCGAAGGAGGAGCAGAGGCAAGCCGTCGGCGTACAGATCCCCTTGGCAGCCTTGGCGCTCGTCCATGGAGGTCCCCTGTCCAAAGGAAACGAGCAGTGGGATGAGCACAGGGAGAGGAAACTAGAGAAAAAAAGAAGGGGAAGGGAAACGGGGTAGCGGTCTTGTTCTTGTCGCCGGTGGTGGTCGCCGGCAGCAGGTCAAGCTCCTGCTCGAGGAAGGAGGCGCGCGAGGGGCTAGGCTGCTTGGTTGGAACGGATCAGGAGGGGATCGAGGGGAGGAGGTCGTTGGCCCGGTGGATCGGGCAGGGGAGATCCCGAGGGGGGATTTGGTGGAGTGGCGGCGGCGACGGGTGGATAGGACAAGGTCCCTAGGTTTTAGGGTTGGTCTTTATATAACAAGTGAATTTTTGGGTACGGGTATTTGGTCCCACCGATCTTAATCGGACGGTCGAGAAATAAATAGATAGGGAGTCCAAACAAGAAAACGGAGATGTTTTATAGATGTTTGGGGATGATCCGTATCCAACGGTGACGACTGTCCGGGTCGGGTCCGGGGAAGTTTCGGACGCGCACGTGAGGGGTCGGTTGGAACTTGTGGGTTGTGCAGAAGGCCTCAGGCTGAGAGGAGAGAAGAGAGAGAGAGAGAGATAGAGAGAGAGAGAGAGAGAGAGAGAGAGAGAGAGAGATACCCGGCGACTATTTTCAGAGACCGAAAACGTCCGACGATAGACCGACTATATTGCCGCTCTAGTTATCCATTGGGGCATCAAATGAACTCCGAATGCGATGAAATTTGGCACGCGGTCTACTGACAACATAACAACCCCGCATGCCAACTTTCAACCCATTCCGAGAACATTTTTCAGCACCTATAAAATACTATTTCGGACATGCCGTGGGCGCGTGCGAGTGTGTTTGGGCTCAGGACGGACAATGGACGGAACTGGGGGAACCCGGACGAATGCAAGTTTTCAAAAACATGCAGATGCAATGCAGATGATGACATGGCAAGATGCGACACGCAAGCAAATGACAAGGCAACAACAATGAAATAACTGGAAGACACCTGGCGCGTCGGTCTCGGGGCATCACAACACTCCAGCACTACGAGAGGATCTCGTCCTGAGATCTAGGATGGCACCGGAGGGAAAATGGAAGAGGAAGAGGAGAGGTAAAACTAAGTTGCTTCTTTGACAAACGAGGGAAACCAAAGAACCTTGAGAGGTTAAACAATTTGAAAGAAAGAATACAACAAAGATGAACAAAGTTAAAAACACTCGGATAGAAAAGAGGAACAAGGAACCTTACGGGAACCTTGTAGGTTGACAGCCATAAGAAAAGGGTTGCAATGGACAAGACGTACATGCAAGCACTCCGATCAAAACGAGAACTACAAGGAACGATAAAGGTCAATTACGACAACATCTGGTTAAAACAAGATAGAGAAGGAATAAGAATGATATAATTTGGACAACACTCCGACTGTAAATGGAAGGAATGAACATGATCTTGACAAAACAAGATGATGGGTCGAAGAGAGCAACATCACAATGCCTCCGGAAGAAATGAGAGAATGGAATGGAATGAATGGAGGAGAAAACAATATCTTCTACCTCGAATGAGTTTGAAAAGCATCTTTAGGACAAGGGTTGAATGGAGTTGTTGGAAAACCAACATCGAAAAGAGTAAGCTTGTTGTGGGCTTATGGAAAACATCTCAAAACTATGAGGTGAAATTCTGCCACTAACGGAAACAATAGATTGGACTGATATCAATAAGGAGGTTTGAAACTATTTTACCGGGAGGATAGAAGAAGAACTTGGGTCATTTATGAGCACCATAAATAGCAACAATCCTTAGGGATGGCTTTAGGTGAAATATAACCCAAGATAACTCCAATGACGAGATTGATGGATTTAAAAATATCTCATACTTGACAACTTGTGAATCATGAAACACGAAGGGAAATTATCAAGAATGACATAACACCATCCCAAAAGATAAGGGAGAACAATTGCACTCCGGAATGCAAGATGAAGAATACTTGAGCTTCTTTGAAAAGAATCTCGATGAACACTTCGAGAAGGAATTATGTCCTTGATGAACCAACATGTAGAGCCTCCATGAAGAACTCCGGTAACAAAAGAATGATCAATCGAAATGAAAGAGAAGTTGAAAACACAAGGTGAAGACTTGCAATGATTAGATGAAACTTCGCGATGATATAATTGCGAGAGCTTGGAACTCTTGGAAAATAAAAGATAACTCATCTCGAACCGAGAATGTGATATGAAGAACCACTCCGGAAAGTAGGAATTGAATTTACTGGTTGAAACAAGAATAAGAATTACATTATGTCCATCCTTCACCAATTAAATTGATGACAAACAATGGATTTGGCATACTACTTATTCTCGTAGAAATGATTAAGAGAGATATGGCACAAACTTGGGAAAATCTTCAACGAGCCACCGGAAGGGTTGAAACAATGAATAAATTGATATGATAAACGAAGGAAGAAGAATCTTGGAAGAACCACCCTAAGAATTGAAAACAAACGAAGTAAAGGGGATGAATCACCAGTAAGAATTGAAAACAAGCAAAGACACTTGGGGAAATTTAGATTCATGAGAACGAAGGGATCATGAACTGATTAGAGGATATTTGAACGATGCACCAGTAAGATTTGAAGAACAATAGCTGAAAGTTGAGAAAGAATAATTCTGAGATGATGGGCTCCGGAGAAACGAACTGAAAATACTCCTGAATTACTCCGGATGGGTGAAAAGAATTCTCACAACCGAAAACAATTATGAGAGGATGGCATGAAGCTAGAACCACAAGTCTTTGGAAGAACGGACATGAATTTAAGAGGAACTCTTCTTCAGTCTTCAAAATTCGAGAATGACGACGAGAAACACCACCTTGAGTTGTTGAGGCACTCTGGAATGGAAATTAGAAAGGTTGAACCAATGATGAAAAGATTTTGAAAGATGTTGGAGAAAGACATTTGACTGATGACAATTCATTCTTACGTCAAACTTTGAAAGAATTTGAGAGTAACTCCGGGAAAATTAGAAGAGTCAGGTGAGATCCTGGGAAAAGACCTATGGGTTAGGGCCCACTCAAAAGAAACACCGTTGAACGATTACTTGAAAAGAGATATTGCACCGATTGAGTTAAATGCCTTGAATGAGATAACAATCCTCGAAATAGGTTGAACTGATCTTGAATGAAAAGACGAGCCTTTTGAGATCTCTTCAGCACTCCAGACAAATGAATAGCGAGGAGTGGATGATTAAGAGGTGCACCGGCATGAGAAAGCATTTGAAACAAGGAAAGGATATGATCAACACCGAAAGCTTGAATTGAATCCACCGAAGAAGAAAAAGAACGAATAATGATGAACTTGTAGAGAATCTTCATGAGAATCACCAGATAAGAACACTGAAAGAGAGGAGTAAAGAGGCTTCACATCCATAAGTTGGATACTTGATAAAGAAATCCGAGTCCTTGAAGAAACAAGGGTTGGAGGGCGGGAAAAAACAAAGACAACTTGGGACGGATGAAGCAAACACCGTTGCAAAGAACTGAGAATTGATCTCGTGAATGTTGACATGATCGGATCCACTTGAAGAGGAGCACGTCGGTTGGAAAAGAATAGACATGACAATATCGATGATCAAGAAGGATTAGTATTCATATAGAAATGTGAGAACATCCCTTAGGAAAGGTATGGAATCAACATTTGACTTTGAAGCAACTCGATACCACAATTGAAAACAAAACAAAGGATTGGCTTGCAGAATAAGCCGGAAACAAACATATGATAGAGATTTCGTCCGAAGTTTTCGTGGTGGGGCCCACACGGGCTCGATCGTACAACACCATCATGTACAAGGTAGTGCACATGACATACGAAGCGTCCCCGAGTCAGCATAGCCAAGGACTCTTTAAGACACAACGAGACCACTGTAAAAACAACCGTGGATAGGCGGACCCCTAGACGTCGAACCCCAATCTCATATAATGCATCTATCGGAAAGATATCCTAAGAGCTACTTGAATTCCCACTTATATACTCCCGGAACTTTTTGGTTATGCAATCAGGTGTTGGGGATACATGGGAAGCATAATATCTCACCCAAACTAACAATTCCTACACCCAGTTGTATCCATCCTTCAACACATAACCAAGAAACCTTCGGAAATCATTTACCTCAACCTTCAAAAAGCATCCATTATATGAGTTATGGCAATACTCCCGAACTCCCACCCCAGTACTGGGTGGCGTCGAAGTTATCTCACCAACAACTGCATAAAAGAGATTTTCGATGTCGGCGAACTCAGGTATTCCATAATTGCAACGATAAAATTGTGACGACAATACCTCGGAGCTCGACTCCCCGGGACACTGCCACAACCCCTAAATGTCAGGAGGCACCAAGAACAATGTTATCGTCACAAAACCATCGAAACGATTACAGGATACCCGCGTGATCCTAAAAAAAATCATGAAAATTTGAGGAGAGAAGAGTCAAAACTCTACGTCAGGATACCTCACCAGAGCGACGAAGGGACTGAGGAGTAAAAAGAATCCTACTCTCCGATATATATAAACCTATAAGACTCAAAACATTTTTCTAGACTCAACAACGCGAGCGATTCGATCAAGCAGGGGGCTCCTAATTCGGGGAAGGCTCTGATACCAACTTGTAACACCCATGATGCGGCTATATCTCCCACTTGTCGGAGCACGACTTAGAGGCATAACCGCATAGTAGGCATGTTGCAAGAGGGGTAATCTTTACCCATCCCATGTACTGAATAAGAAAGGGATAAAGAGTTGGCTTACAATCCCGACTTCACACAATACATAAATATAGCATTACATCATCCAGATACAATCAAGGTCCTACTACAGAACCAAAATAAAGACAACCCCAAATGCATAGGTCCCCGATCGCCCCAACTGGGCTCCATTACTGTTCGAAAGGAAACGAAACAACACAACAAACACGATATTCATCGAGCTTCCACTTGAGCTCAGCTGCGTCATCTGCACTGGTATCAGCGGCACCTGCAACTGGTTTTTGAAGTAATCTGTGAGTCACTGGGACTCAGCAATCTCACACCCACAAGATCAAGACTATTTAAGCTTATGGGTAGGAAAAAGGGTAGTGAGGTGGAGCTGCACCAAGCACTAGCATATATGGTGGCTAACATACGCAAATAAGAGCGAGAAGAGAAGCAAAGAACGATCGTCAACAAGAAGTGATCAAGAAGTGATCCTGAAACTACTTATGTTCAAGCATGACACAAGAACCATGTTCACTTCCCGAACTCCGCCGAGAAGAGACCATCACGGCTACACACGCAGTTGATGCATTTTAATTAAGTTAAGTGTCAGGTTTTCTACAACCGGATATTAACAAATTCCCATCTGCCCATAACCGCGGGCACGGCTTTCGAAAGTTCAAAACCCTGCAGGGGTGTCCCAACTTAGCCCATCACAAGCTCTCACGGTCAACGAAGGATATTCCTTCTCCCGAGAAGACCCGATCAGTGTCGGAATCCCGGATACAAGACATTTCGACAATGGTAAAATAAGACCAGCAAGACCGCACGATGCGCCCAAATCCTAATAGGAGTTGCACACATCTCTTTCTCAGGGCAACACCGGATGAGCGCTCCGTACAACTAAAACAAGCCCTGAAGTTTCCCTGAGGTGGCGCTGCGAAGGACTCTAGTTCAGACCAACAATTAGAAAACCACTGGCCCCCGGGGGGGGGGGGGTTAAAATAAAGATGACCCTTGAGTCTGCAAAACCCAAGGGAAGGTGATAGGTTGTTAGTGCAAATGTAAAACCAAGGTTGGGCCTTGCTGGAGGAGTTTTATTCAAGGCGAACTATCAAGGGGTTCCCATTATAACCCAACCGCGTAAGGAACGCAAAATCAAGGAACATAACACCGGTATGACAGAAACTAGGGCGACAAGAGTGGAACAAAACACCAGGCATAAGGCCGAGCCTTCCACCCTTTACCAAATATATAGATGCATTAAAGTAAACAATATATATAGTGATATCCCAACAATAAACATGTTCCAACAAGGAACAAACTTCATCTTCACCTACAACTAGCAACGCTATAAGAGGGGCTGAGCAAAGCGATAACATAGCCAATCAACGGTTTGCTAGGAAAGGTGGGTTAGAGGCTTGACATGGCAAAATGGGAGGCATGATATAGCAAGTGGTAGGTATCGCAGCATAGCAATAGAGAGAGCAACTAGCAAGCAAAGATAGAAGTGATTTCGAGGGTATGGTCATCTTGCCTGAGATCCCGCAAGGAAGAAGAACGAGTCCATGAAGAAGACAAACGGACATAGTCGAACAGATCCTCACAACTCCGGAACGACACCAAAGCTAACGCGAGAAGCAACCCGGAAAGAAGCAAACAACATAATAAACAACCAACACATAATCATGGCATGATGCACAACCAAGTATGATGCATGTCCGGTTTAATGATACATGGCATGGCATGGCGAAGTGCACAAGCAATCCTGCAAATTAAGTGGAGCTCAATATGCAACGAGTTGCATATTTACGAAACACCACATGACTTATTTAGTTCGATCTCGTTTATGTGATGAACAATATTAAATGTTGTTTAGCATGGCAAGGGGTGAAGCAAATGAAAACTACCTATCTAGGCAAGTTTAAATGAGGCCGGCACAACAAACAACAAGTCCGGAAACTCCTCATGTGCATATTTTAGGTTTTGGTACTGTTCTGCCCTAAACAATATTTTAGAGTTTTTAAACATGCAAAGAAAGTACACCATGTTAAACTAGGCATTATTCTACCCCATTTACATATAAAGTTTGTTGAATTCCGAGTTACGGTTATTTAGTTATGAAATAAAGCATTTTAGCATGGCAATAGGCAAAATTTAAACAAACAACATTTTAAACATTTTGAACATGGATGAAAATTGCAAATTATTAATATACACAAAATTTTAAGCAAGTTTCATATATGATTTGTTTTAATAAGATGCACCATTTGTGAGTAATTATATGCATGAAGCTTGGGGGGTTTTCTGCAAAACAGGTAAAGCACTGGAATATTGCTAAAATCGCAGACAAGGGAAAAAACACACTGGGCCGAATATGGTTGGCCCGGTAGTGCACAAGAGAGGGAGTGGAGAGGGGCTGCTCACTTTGGGCCTAAAGGAGAAGATGGGCCGGCTCGGTTTGGTGGAGAGGGAGGCTGGAAGGGGCACTGGGCCTAGGCGCTTGCCCGCGCTGGCGCTGGAACGTGTCAATGCAAGGATGAGCGAGCCGCTACTGCTCTCTGTTTTGAAGAAAAGAAACGGCAGAAGGCCATGGCGATGGAGAAGACGCAGGAAGGGGGCCTTGGCGACAGGGTCGGTGGGAAACCGGAGGAACGGGAGGATCGAGTCGTCCGGCCTCGGTTCCAGGCAACTGTGGCGGACAGAGCTCCGGCAGGAACTCGGCGCGCGGGCGCAGTGACCTGAAGGAGGCGGCGAACAGAGGAAGCTGCGGTTGGACTTGACGTATGGAACGGCGAGGCGAGGTGGATCGCGGAGGAGGTCAGGGACAACATGGTCCGACGGATCCGGATGGGGGCGGCGCTTGACGGCGGAGGAGGAGCAGAGGCAAGCCGGCAGTGTACAGATCCCCTTGGCAGCCTTGGCGTTCGCCCATGGAGGTCCCCTGTCCAAAGGAAACAAGGAGAGGGATGAGTAGAGGGAGAGGAAACCAGAGAGGGAAAGAAGGGGAAGGGAAATGGGGTAGCGGTCTTGTTCATGTCGCCAGTGGTGGTCGCCGACAGCAGGTCAAGCTCCTGCTCGAGGAAGGAGGCGCGCGAGGGGCTGGGCTGCTTGGTTGGAACGGATCAGGAGGGGATCGAGGGGAGGAGGTGGTTGTCCCGGTGGATCGGGCAGGGGAGATCCCGAGGGGGGATTTGGTGGAGTGGTGGCGGCGACGGGTGGATGGGAAAAGGTCCCTAGGTTTTAGGGTTCGTCTTTATATAACAAGTGAATTTTTGGGTAGGGGTATTTGGTCCCACCGATCTTAATCAGACGGTCGAGAAATAAATAGATAGGGAGTCCAAACAAGAAAACGGATATGTTTTATAGATGTTTGGGGATGATCCGAATCCAACGGTGACGATTGTCCGGGTCGGGTCCGGGGAAGTTTCGGAGGCGCACGTGAGGGGTCGGTTGGAACTTGTGGGCTGTGCAGAAGGCCTCGGGCTGAGAGGATAGAAAAGAGAGAGAGACCCAACGACTATTTTTGGAGACCGAAAATGTCCGACGATAGACCGACTATATTGCCGCTATAGTTATCCGCTGGGGCATCAAACGAACTCCGAATGCGATGAAACTTGGCAGGCGGTCTACTGACAACATAACAACCCCGCATGCAAACTTTCAACCCATTCCGAGAACATTTTTCAGCCACTTATAAAATACTATTTCGGACATGCCATGGGCGCGTGCGAGTGTGTCTGGGCTCAGAACGGACAACGGACGGAACTGGGGGAACCCAGACGAATGCAAGTTTTCGAAAACATGCAGATGCAATGGAGATGATGACATGGCAAGATGCAACATGCAAGCAAATGACAAGGCAACAACAATGAAATAACTGGAAGACACCTGGCGCGTCGGTCTCGGGGCGTCACACACTTCCTTGCGTGCGAAGATAGCTGGTGGGTCCGACCTGTCAGCGGGGGCACGTTTTTTTCGCGAAATACGGAGGCCCTTCCGATGGGTCCCAGATTTCAGGTGGAGGAATCAAAGACTTGAGAAGGCGTACAGAACAAGCTAGTGTACCAGTAAAGAGATGTTGCTTAGTTTTAGAAAAAAGAGACGTGCTCCTGTAGTTGGTTCGAATTCAAACCTAGACTATGGCTATATATGGTGCTATGCTACTCTGAAGTAATGAAACTGACATATCCAACGTTCGCTTCTCCACTTTCTCTACTTACTCTACCTAGCATCAGAAGCTCTAGCCACAGAAACCATGTCCACTGGCTGCTCGTCCACCTGCTCTTCAGCAGGCAACAACCAAATATGCGCCAAGTTGCCACCCGTACCATCACGTGTGGGTCTCATCACACCCCCGCCGGCATGCACACCGCAACCGGTTGCTCATCGCAACCCATTGCCGTTGGTGTGGTTCCACTGCTGCAAATCACGTAGATTCATCCGTCGCGTCTCAACCACAATCCTCAACCCTGGACGAGTCTTCTACAAATGCCCGAATCATGGGGTAATAATATGTTTAAGTGTTGTTCTGCTGCTTTCAGTTGCTGATTTTTAATAGTTTGGTTGATGATCTTCCAATTTGTTTCATGCAGAAAAGGGAAGATTCATGTGATTTGTATTTCTGGGAAGTTGCTGATGTGGGGGAATGAAACTATGCTAATTATTTGGTTATCCAAGGAATCCCAATACTAGCAGGTTGGGTGTTGGAAAAGTAACTCAAGGAACGGCAGAAGAGGAAAATGCAGAGCAGAAAGTTAAAGATGCAGTTCCTCTGATCATGGCCAAGCAACAGCTGCTGAACGGCCTTGACAGCAATGAGGAGATGAAAGAGCTTGTGAAGATAATGGGCAAAATTGATGTGCTCTGTAGGATGATTGTCTCTTTATTTGCAGTGTCTGTAGCAGCTGTGATGTATTTAGTGGCTACGAGATGAGCACTTTGCTGAAACTAGTAATGAATGAAACATGTGTAGCAGGCTGGAGGTAGTGTTGTGAACATCTAATGATTTCTATTAACGGAAATCATGGGGTATCCCTCATAAATAAATAAACAGCAGAGGCCCTTTTGGTAATAAATAAATAAATTAGCATAGGACCTGTCGGGTCAACTTTGTTCTCATTCGAAGATGTCGAGCAAATTGCAGTCCAACATCAAACTATGTCATCAAATTCAAGTTTCACAGCCAAATATGAGTACAACTAAACAATCATGTCATCATGTTTAAGTCATCATACAATCACCAAACACAAATCAGCATACATAACAAGTGATGTTCTCACAGGAAAATACTAAACAACATGTTCATCAGGTTTCAGTTGTCATAGAAAACACAATTTCACATAGTAGATAAAAAACGTCTTCTGATAGGAAAATACGACAAAAGCAATGTAATCATCATCCGCAACAGCAGCGTCAACATCTTTGCCATGTGTATCAGTCTGAATCGTAATTCCCCATGGTGTCATCTTCTTCTTCGTCCTCAACGTCCTCGAACGTTGGCTTCTTATTGATCAACTCTTGTATGTCCACAATACGACAGGCAATCTTTTCGCCGGCGTCATTGACGTGATGGTTCTCAAAGATATTAGGAACATATGTGTTATCTTGTAAATCAGGAGCAGTGTAAGCATCATCTTGTTGTGCAACTTCATTAAACGAATTCCTCTTCTCAAACCTTTGCACTACTCTCCAGTCATCGCTACATGCAAATATGTCTTCCAAGAAAAATATCTGTGTTGCTTGATTTGCCAAAATAAAAGGCTCGTTGGTCTGGTACGCCGCCTTGACATTGATGGATTTGAAATAATCATCAACTCTGGGTTTTGCGATCCTGGAAAACAGGTTATACCAACGACAACACAATAGAACCACACACCGATGATCCTCGAAACTGGAGATATACTGCAGCTGAACAATGTCTGTTGTGTTAGCATACATTTCAGTTGTCTCTTTGTCATACGTATCCGTGCTCATGGTGGCACTGTTTTGTGTCTTCCTGCCTTCGTCTCATGCAAGGGTGTTGTAGCGCACATCTCCAACAACGCAAGATTCATAATGTCTTACCCCAGTATCAGGACCCATTGCTAGTGAGTAAAGGGCATCATCAACTGCCTGCCTATCCTCCCGCATCTTCTTAACCTATGGTTAGAAAATAGACAAGCTGGTCATCTTATGTACTCAATATATTAAAAAAAACTGACAGTGCAATTCAAAAGCTTACATGGCTCTTGAACCATTTCGCAAATCCTGCCATAACCAATTTGTCAATGTTTCTTGGATTTTGCGGCAGTAACTCCTTTTTGTAGATGCTGCACAACATAGTGATCGCGTCAAACATCTAAATATATAAGAATGTGCTGCAAGTTTAGTACATTATGATGTATAAGCTACAGTACTTAGCACTTACTTGATATAAGGTGGTATCTCAGGACAGTTATTCAACACATACCAAACCATTTTGTCCAAATCTTTAGGTTTGTCCTCTTGTCGACTCTTCCCTATAACTCAAATAGAATAATCGAAAACATTGAGCCCGAGATTGTCTTCATCCACGTCTTTGCTAAGCTGATCAACTATTTCAATGTATTTTGAGTAGAATGTCAACGCTTATGTAGCAATGTAGGCCTCTGCAATGGAACCCTCGGGTCTAGCTCTGTTCCTAACATAGCCCTTGAAAGTTCCTAGCCGCCTTTCAATAGGGTACATCCAACCATACTGTACTGGAACTCTAAGTAGTGCCTCATCAGGTAGATGAACAGCCAAATGCACCATCACATCAAAGAAGGCCAGAGGATATATCTTCTCAAGGTTGCATAGGATAGTTGGTATCTTGTCTCTAAGACACTCCAAAGCATCTATCCTGATATTTCTACTACAGAGTTCCCTGAAGAAATGTCCCAACTCTGCAACTGCTCTGTATAAGTCAGGGTGGCCCAATCCTCCAAGGATAACAGGTAAAACCCTTTGAAGTAGGACGTGGCAGTCATGAGTTTTCAACCCTTGTACCTTGTCTCCATCTGCACTGACTCTGCTTTCAGGGTTGGAAGCAAATCCATGTGGGAATCTCACATGTGACAGGACCTTGCAGAATTCTTTTATTTTTACCTTGTCCAAGACGTACACAACTGGTGCCATATCCCGTGGTTTACCTTCATCTTGCACCTGCAAATCCTGTCTGATACACAGGTGTGTCAAATCAATCCTAGATTTTAAGGTATCTTTCGTCTTGCCTTCAATATTAAGAAGTGTGCCGATAATGCTGTCACATATATTTTTCTCGATGTGCATCACATCAAGATTATGCCGTAGATCCAAATCTTTCCAATACACCAAGTCCCACAAATTTGACTTGCGGGTAAACAATAATCTCTCTTCTGCCCTGCCACGCTTCCTTTTCCCGCTACCATTATCAGGATGGTTTCCTGGTGTAATATGCCTTACCTTCTCTAATTCCACTTGCAACTCATCCGCGGTGAGCCTCTTTGGTGCATCACGGTTTTCATGCTTTGCATTGAACACATGCCTTTGGTATTTTCTAGGATGCGGCTTGTCCTTGGCAAGGAAACGGCGGTGTCCAATGTAACAGATCTTGCTAAGTATTGCGTATGACAGCGGATTCCTGTCACAGTGAACACATGCATTGTAACCATGTGTCCTTCGCCCGGACATAGTGCCCAAAGCCAGATAATCATGGATGCACCAAATTATAACAACACACAGAAAGAAATCAGCTGGTGGGCTGCTATATAGGTCTCGAGTGAGAACACCCCTCCATAGCTGTTGAAGTTCCTCCACAAGAGGCTCCATGAACAAATCAAAATCCTTTCAAGGACTCTTTGGACCTGGGATGAGCAAGGCCATCATGTAGTTTGATTCTTTGGTGCAGACATTTGGAGGCATGTTGTAAGGGATAACAAGCACTGGCCACATGCTATATGTGGCGTTCTGGTGGCCAAATGGGTTAAATCCATCTGAAGCTAAGCCAAGTTTAATGTTTTTCGTGTCAGCACCAAACTTTTCGTGCTTCTGATTGAAGCTTTTCCACTCACTACCATGTGATGGATGGCTCATTACATTCTGATCTCTGTACTCTTGGTTCCTAGAATGCCACAGTACATCCTCTCTTGTTTCAGCATCATGAAACAACCTCTGCATTGGTGTAATTGGAAAATGTCTCAGAACATTATGAGGAATCCTCTTCACAGCATCACCATCTTTCTATCTTGATGATTTGCATTTCGGGCATTCACTTAAGTTGGCATAATCCTTTCGGAACAGAACACAATTATTCTTACAAACATGGATAATATCATATCCAATTCCAACTGCATGAAGGAAACTCTTCATTTTACTGTAGGTGTGTGGCAGCTCAGACACATCTGGGAAAGCTTTGTGAAAAGCAACAAACATTGCATCGAATGATTTGTTGGTCATCCGCTCAGATGTCTTCACCTAAAGAAAGGTGACCATAGCTGAGAATACTGACAGCTTATTTCCTGGGGTGATAGCCACATTGCATTGTTCCAACATGCGGGCCCACCGTTTTTCTTCTGCAGGTCAACGTTCATGGAATGCATGAGCATTTCGTAGCATTGTTTAAATGTTTGTCAAACTCACTGGCTCCGCCGCCACCACCTCCTCCTCCTCCTCCTCCTCCTCTTCCACCTGAGCATCAGGCAGATCAAGATGGTGATCTGCTGCTTCCACGTAGTCAATAACATTGATGTTCATAGCTTCACGGTGATGAACCCACCTACAATATGTGACCGACATCCCATACAAGTGTAGATGATTTTGCATAGTTGACTGGGGTCTTGTAACTGAATTCATAAAACTGCTACACGGGCAGAGCACATCTGGTTTCGGACCACCATACTCAGCTCTGATAAAGTTCATGAAGTTTTCAACCCCCTCGACATATGCAGCGGAGAATATTCGAGCAGAAGTTATCCAAGTCCTGTCCATCTGTTAGACATACAAATTAGTTCTTCTACTAGATATTACAGGAAAAACATATATGCTTTTTTATGAAGTCCAGAAGAAAATACATAGGTCGATGTCTAAAGCTATGGCAAGATATTTGGACGAGCAGATCTAAGTAAGGAAATATATGTAAAGCTAATTTAGAAAACATATTAGAGTGCTAAATTATGGCAGGCTGTTTCAGCAGTCAATGAGGCCAATCACACAGCCATTGAACTATCGAAGGCCATCGCAGCAATAAAGATCGAGTATAAAATGGTGTAGAGCTATTTCACCTAAAAGATTGGCTACTAGACCATGGCAATCTACATCACAATAAATATATGGCAGGATATTTTAGCAACTAATCGGCCTTGGCATGCCATCTCAGCTAAGCAGATTGAGTGCAGAACAGGGCAAGGAATCTTCTTAAGCAGAGCATATTGATTGTAAACTACTTCGGCAAACAGTGAGATTAACAGCGTCTATCAGCTAACATTCAGCGCTACACCGACATGCATGGGGCCTCAGTCTAGAATGCACGTATCGTGGGAGAAGCTGACCGCAATGCATCTCCACACGAACGTCGCCAGCGGTGGAGGCGCTGACCGCCGTGCGCCTCCACAAGAACGCCGCCAGCGGTGGCGGTGCGGCTAGAGGACGGCAGTCTACGAGAGCGTACTGTGGGAGCGAGAGGATCGCCGTGCATCCTCTCGATGAACCATGGTGCCGACGTATCGGCGTGGCGGGGAGGGCGGCTTTGGCGGAGCGAATGG
>NC_057812.1:409999966-410036310 GCF_018294505.1 Triticum aestivum
GAATATTATTGGCTAGTTGGCCGAAGGGCTGTTGAATCTAGGATTTGGGGGGGGGGGATTTTTGGGTGGGGGAGGATTTTTGCGTGGTGGGCGGGGGGAGTTTGGCGCATGGTCGGTTTCTCCAAGTGCAGTCCCACGTGTCAGTGAAGAGGCAAGCCGAAGCGCGTTCCGTTTGCATGAGCCATGTGTAGGACCAAACGTGTGTGGGGTGCAATGCGACCGCGGCAGGGGTGCTGTGAGTGTACCGTCTTTTTTCCTTTTAAACTAGGTGCTTCGGCCCCTCAAAAACAAACTTGTTGCTTCACGCAATCCATCGATAGTACTACTAGTAGTCTGGTAATCCCGACTAAAACGGCGCGGCCAGGTCTGTTCCTGTGCGATATGCTGGGAGGTTGGCTTAGTTGGGTTTTTTAGGACGAGTAATTCTACACCTACGTAGTCCCAGTTACATAATTAACATAATGTGAAACGTGTGAGCTATTGATTGTAGATTGGGGGAGGGAGGGGCCCACCACCATGAAAATCAGGGGAGGAGAGAGAGGCAATTTACGTTAACCATTTTGTTGGTTCCCGTAGATGTAGAAAAATGTGAAATGCGTGAATGTGCATTTGCAGATAAGGCCTTCCCTCGTTCTTCCTTTTCTCCCACAAGATCTTGATCTTCCGTGCAATGCACGGGCATCTTGCTAGTACTCCTACAATATACTCCCTCGTTTTTATTTACTCTGCATATTAGGTTTGAATGAAGTCAAACTTTGTAAAGTTTGACCAAGTTTATAGAAAAATATATAAACATTTACCATAACAAATCTATATGATGTGAAAGTACATTTAATAATGAATCTAATGGTATTGATTGATTATTGTATATGTTAATATCTTTGTTTATAAACTTTGTCAAAGTTTACAAAGCTTGACTTTGACCAAATCTAATACGTGAACTAAATAAAAATGGAGGGAGTACTATATTATTGTGAAAGTTCATATATACCGGCCGAGATTAATGCAAACACGACAGATTTTCATTACATTTCGAACTTCTATAGGACAGAAAAATAAAAGAAACCCGACCTTAAACCTATTCTATGGCGGTGATCGACGTCCTCCATCTGCGATCTCCATGTACAGGGCGGGGTTCAGGACCTATGAAGTGAAGGTGTGGTCTCTGGCGAGGAAAAGTAGAACACGGGAGACGGACCGGCCAGTTGGCACACCATGCCCTGCCGCCTCCCATGCCCTACTCATCCTCGGAGGAGTCCCCGACCTCGGTGCTACCAGGCGTTGGACGGTGCCAAGTAGGACGTGTGGCTGACGGTGCCCCCGTCATCGGCCGCCAGCGTGGCCACCGCTTGTGCGGCGACTTGAGCGAAGGCGGCGACCTCGAGCTCCATCCCCGAAGACAAGCTCTCCCGCAGAGCGTTCGCGCTTGCGGTCATGGCGGATGTGGTGCCAGGTAGGAGGATGATGCGCTATGGTGTGGAGGATAGCTGGGCGTTGCCGCTTTAAGTAGCGCATTCCGGTGAGGCCAAGTGTCCTGGTGCATCGTTAAGTCGCCGGAGTTGGTTCCTCGGGCACCGAGCCTCTTAACGACGGCATACGGATGGACGGCATGAATGCGGGCAGCTGGTGCCGGCTGGGAACACACCGCGCGACGACGCGAGGGACGAGGGTTTTTGTTGTGCCATGGTAGTCAGCTGTGGTCGTGGCAACATTGGAGATGCCCTTTGCTCACATGCGATCGAGGCATGTCATTGAGAAAGCAAGACGACCCGGCTTGGTCTCAGGTCCCGAGGATGCAGTTGGCCGCGCTACACCACTCCGCGGACGTGTCCCGACGCCCCATGCATCCTCGACGAGCCGGGTGTTGGGGTGTGTTTGGATTGTGGCCAAAGTGCACCTTACCAGAAATTTGGTCATGACCCAAATATTGGTCTTTGTTTGGATGGTTGCCATTTTTTTAGGTTTTGGTCATGACCCAAAAATGAATGGTTGCCATTTTTTGGCATGCCAATGAACTCTAGCCAACTCTAGTTCATTTTTCTTGCTGATGTCGGCCAAATCATGGGCAACCAAAACCTCAACCAAAATTTTGGCTACCCAATGATTTGATGGGGCAACCTTGGGCACAAACCAAACATACTGTTGGTCGTGCCACAGCACTAACGCCACCCTCGACACACTGAAGCCGACCGTGTCTAGCGACGATGAGCGTGTCGCTCACCGCGGTCGCCGTGTCCAGAGGCGGTGTTGGAGCTGTGCCACATTGTTGGCCCCACAACCCACATGAAAGGCTGCCAGTGGCAAGGAGGTCGTGGGCCAGCTCCTCCATTGGACTAGTTTGCGCTACATCGTCCCGACAGGTGTGCCCCACATGTCGGTTTCCCTGTTTTCCCGGCCATATTCGAGCATCAGTGCTCCTCGTTGCGCATTAGGCCTTTCACTATGTAGGCCAAGCGAGACAACTTATTGTTTATTTGAGCCGTTCAATTATAATCATGTGGCATTTTCTTATTTCTCATTCCTCTCCAACCCTCTTCTACATCGACAATGTTGCCCTTCGGTCGAGTCCATCCTCTTGCATGCCTCATTTGAACATTACGCCGAGTATCATTCGCGTGTGGGCCTAGACCATGCTTGAATTTCCAATGTTTATTTGTAATTTGTCTGACATGCATACAAACAAATGGTTCATTTGAAGTTTCACTTTGCCTCCACTGCGTGTCGCTTTGCGTCTTAGTTTTGACATCCCATTTGGTTCATGCCCCGATACATGTTGAAGAGATTGATTGATGTTGAGAGATCAATTGCATGTCGTGCAAGGAGATAAAGGTTTGGTCTGTTTCTATGATAGAAATGACCCGCGGGGCAGGGGGGGGGGGTTGTGGGGATCAGAGGGAGTATATTGTGCGTTCGTAAGCGAAACGAACGTATTGTACCCACCCTAGTCCTCTTTCAATCGATCTCCGGACCCTGAGATGAAATCGAGAGAGAACGAGTGGGGGCATGTGTGATATCTAAGGCAATTCAAAAATTTGAACAGGTGATCATAGCATCCACAAATCATATATAAAGGGTATTCAATGTTCGTTTCGTTTTTGAACGTACAATATACTCCCTCCTATCCTTTCTAGTTTACATATAAGTTTTATGTGTAGTCAAAGTATCTCTACTTTGATTAAAAAAGTATCAACATTCAACAACACCCAATCAATATTGTTAGATTCGTACGTACTCCTAGATTTATACTCGAGATGGTTTCCAATTTGTTTTCGACCACGTGAATGTGCTTGTTCTCACACATGATATTCCTACTAGGATTTCGCCACGTATAGCCAGTCCAATAGTAACTTTTTTAAGCTCCCTGTCCAATAGTACTAGTGGAGTACTGACAACATCTGTACTAGAGTATGTAGTGCTCATAGTTGTACTCCCTCCTTCCATTTATATAGGGCCTATGTGGAGGAGAGAGATGTGAAAAATTAAGGGGAGTGAGGTCTCATGCAAGAGCCTAGCTATATATGCATTCCTACTTAAATACGTACAATAAATATGAAGAAAGAGATGGAGAGGAGATGGAAAAAGTACTAATACAATAGCCAACCTTATAATTTTTTGTGGGTGTATGAGTTCATATAATAGATGATGGCTATAGATGACATGGCAGTTCCTTATAGCCATCGACTGGCTATATTATTAACCATGCTCTAATGCGTTTTTCAAAACCACATTTGACTATTGACAAGATTAATAGTACATGAGATGTATAATGTGAAAATTATATCATTGGAAGCTCCTTTCACATACGTATCCCTGCCATACCCTCCCTTTCAGTCACTTACTGGCGGACCCCATGCTTTCTAGGCCCCACATGTCAGTTACTCAATGGGTTCGGCCACGTCGGGGGGATCCTCATCCATAGTATACTCCCTCTGTTTTTATTTACTCCGCATAAAATGACGCGGACGGGGGAGGTGGAGGGACGTCGGTTTGCTCTAAACTGCGGTCCCGCAAGCGAGCGAAAACACAAGATGAAGCATGTTACATTTGGTGAGCGACGTGGAGTGTCCGGCGTGCCGGGCTGCAACGCAAATGCGACAAGAGCGATGTACAGTCAAAACCGATTGACTGGTCATCACCGGAACCACTATTCACACCGGAACCTTCGCTGCTCGGTCTACGCCAACCACTGGCCTAAAACCACACCTAATCTCCAGCCCCTTCCCCCACCTTTCGATCCCCTAGCCCGCATCAAGCGTCCCCTAGTTCGCCAGAAAGCAATGGTGCGCTGCAAGATCACGTACTACAAGATGCTGATGCCGGAGCGCCGCGCAGAAATCGTGGCGGCGGTCGGTGCCAGAGACCTCCATTCCCAAGCTCTCTTTGCGGCGGGCCAATCCCCGAGTTCTCTGGAGCCAAGCTACGAGGAGGAGTAATCCGATCCAATGTTCATGGCGGAGGTCGCGGTGCAGAAGGCCCCCGATGGGTATGAGACGATGGACGTCGACTTCGTGCCGGCGTCCGAGTCCCCCATGGTGCAGGCGGACCAGCGGTTCAACCTGGCGATATTAAAGGAGGACCGTGAGGCAGAGGCTCAACTTGACATGGAGCGCGCGCATGCTGCTGCCATCGAGGCTCTCCTGCAGGTGGAACTAGATGTCGTGGATGTGAACCGGGCGGCGGAGGCTCAACTTGAGGCAGAGCGCGCGGATGCCACTGCCATCGAGGCCCTCCTGCAGGCTGAACCGGACGTCCTGGACCTGAACTGGGCGGCAGAGGCTCAACTCGACGCGGAGCGCACGGATGCCGCTGTCATCGAGGCCCTCCTGCAGGCGGAACCGAACGTCTTGGACTTGAACCGGGCGGCGGAGGCTGAACTTGACGTGGAGCGCGCGGATGCCGCTGCCATCGAGGCCCTCCTACAGGCAGAACCAGACGACCTCGACTTGAACCGGGCAGTGCTCTCGTCCGTGCAGAGCGCCTGCATGCTCCGCGTGAACGAGTAGCTGGAGGCCGAGGACAACCACGGTGCGGAGACACACGTCGGCAGCTACTGCTGGTTCACGCCGGCAGCCAAAGACGACGAGGCCGTCTCGTTCTGTGAGCAGTGATAGTTTTTCTTTATGTTGTTGTTTTTATGGATCTTTTGCTGTGTAGTAAAAACATATATTGTTATGAAAGTCTCCTGACTTGGGTCGGTCTACATTTCAGTCGGTTGGATGAATATCCTACGTCTCCTAACCCTTCTTCCTCATCTCTTCTTCTTCCCCAACAGACCACCGCACGGGCCATACAGATACTCCCCAACATTCGGTTGGATAAACATACTCTATGAATGAAAATTATGTGTCAGCGGTGGGATGGCTGAGTTTGGTTTGTTCACATGCGACAGCCCGTGTCAGTGAGGGTGCGTTCCCTTGGTTGGGTTTGCGGCGTGCAGGAGCGACTGTGCATGTGAGGGTGCGGTGCGACGGCGGCGTGCAGGAGTGACAGTGTGAGGGTGCGGTGCGATCGCGACAACCGGGCGCAAGTGTACCTCCTTTTCATTTTTAAAACTTTAGGCAAGCTTGGAAAAAACGTGTGGCGAAGTATGGCAATGCAAGGCCTGGACCCAAACAGGATAAGTACGTAGTACTACGTACTAGGAGTACTAGTGTTAAAAACGAAAGGCGGGGTTTTCCTTCGTGGGGTTAATTGATACAAATCCTCATTTCACGTGTCAATTAATGCATATTTTTTCTCCAAATCCCAAAGAGCTAACCATCTCACTCCTCATTGCTTGATTAATGCAGCGCCATGCAAACCAACCTTCTCACTTCCGCATGGATGCAGGGGATATTAATGTCTTTGGTTGCTAGTATGAGGCAAACCCCATCAATTTTGCCTCGATTAGTGTTAGTGGCCTTTTGCAAATTGTAATTTTGATATACTGGCCTTGTGTACAAAAAAATGGAGGTAGTAACTATATTTGACTTCCTTCCCAATTGCGGTGACGTCGACGATATCTCGAACGTTGTGGTTTGGCGAAGTGCGTTCGACGGAGAACACCATTGAGGGAGACCACGGTAAGTCGTTCGCAAGTGACGCCTGCAAGCCGAGACAACCGCCTTATTTTCATCCAGGAAGTCCGTTGAACCAAAGGACGCGTAAATGTACTAGTACTAGTCGTACACAATAGCGTCGTCCGTCCAGCTTAGTGCGGTGAGATGGTTTCTTGAAGAAGACGATGGAGAAGTGGAGTCAGCGAAGAGCGAAATGATGGTTGCTTCGTCTGTGCATTGTGATTTGACGCCTCACTACTTTGTGATTTGTGATAGAAGGGACACGGGAGGAGACTCTGTCCTCTATACTATACATGCGTCCAAGCATGGGAGAAAGAGGAGAGACGTTGCATTTTTCTATTCCTTCAGTCAATCAATTAGGGAGCTCCAGTTCCATCCTTTTGGCTTTGGCAACACCGTCCACAATGGTTCCCACGATGCCAAAAGCTATTTTCACATTTGTCTACACATTGTGGATGCCCTTAACCGTACCACTTGGTTTTGCTCCTGTGTGCTATCTATACAATCTCAATTATATTGATCTAAAAAATTATAGAATCAAGATTAGTAAAAAGGAGGTGATTTTGCCGCACGGATGGCGGGGGAGGTTTCTTAATTTTAGGGGACATTGTCCTGGAGGTTTTCTAACATGCGGTCCCACATGTCAGTGCTTTACCAAGCCGATCCGCTTCCCACATGAGACAGAACAACGGCAGAAGCAACACGTGGTTAACTTGAAGAAGATGAGGGAGAAGCGGATTCAGCAACGAGTGAAATGATGGTTGCTTTGTCCCTCCAAGTTCTTTTTTAGCATTATTACTTCGTCCCTCCAACATAACTATGGGAAAGGTGCAACTTTGTGATTTGACACCTCATTGCTCATTACTACGCCGGCGCCATGACTGGGTGCTTCACCCCGGCTGCTCTGCACTGTATTCTGGTATGGCACGTGGAACCGGTAGCTTAATGCCCCACATGTCGGCGAAAGGGGCTAGAAGATTTATGAAAGCGAGCACTCCACTCTTACGACAGAGGAGTACACGACACGACAGCCGAGTAAACTGTCACTTGTACTGTCTATAGTACTATAGTTTTGCTGTTTCGCATGATCCATCGGTACAAACCCGATTAAACAGGAAAGGGCAGGATTTTTCCCACGCGGTATATGATACTGGCCATACATTTCAAAGGCAATTTTAATGTATGCAAACTGAATAATTAAGTAACAATATGATATCTAGTAAAACTAAAAACACATATGCTTTATTGTGTTAGAGTGAAGTAGTAGTGCTGTATTGCATAGTTGTTAGATGTAACATGCGAGAACGTGTAGAGATGTAGTTTTGGAGGGCCTACAGAGAGAAAAGCATAATACGTTCACCGAACTTTAGAATAAGCTGATTACGGTCACTATATACGTTTTGCGGTGATTATACGGTCACTTGCTCACGGTTCAACATCGGATTGCACTCTGTTGACCGGCCAAATAGTCTGTGTGGCCCCATGTTGACTACTTAACTTGACCACGTTCCTTGTGGGTCCCACTTGTCAGTTCGCATAGGGAAAAGGTCAGATAAACACAAATTTACGTAGGCGCGACAAGACTCCACCCCGTGCACGGCAATCACCTGGTTGTGTATGTCTCTGTTAGGGCCTGATGTGTGCGCATGCACGTGTAGGTTGAGCAGTTGAGCGTGAGAGTGTGTGTTGGTCGTGTGGTGTACTGGTATGTGCATACACGCGTGTGTGTCTGCGTGTGAGTGTTCCGTGCGTGCGTGGCTGCATGTGTACGTGTGACTGTTGTGTGCGTGTGTGGGTGCATGTGTTCGTGTGAGTGTTGCGTGCATGCAGTTTGTGTGCATGTGTGCGTGTGTGTATAATCACCACACCGACTCCTGTGTGTTAAAACAGATCGCTCAGCATACCAATACAAGGCCACCTTGTCCGATGTGCCCGCGGTCATGACTTCAAACCACTGTCCAATATATTTTTGTTGTTTGTTGTCATTCTTACTAGCAAGATGCCCGTGCGTTGCATGTAACATCAAGATGCATTTGTATGACTAGTTTATCTTGTGAGAGAAAATGATGAATGAGGGAAGGCCTTATTTGCAAATGTGGAGAGGTGTGTGGGTACCTTTTTGCAAAATTGTCATAGTTCTTTCCTATCCGCCAGATATAAATTGGATGTTCTATATTGCAGGATGGCAAGCACACCATCATCAACAACTCTGTTTTTATAAGAGTGTATTTTATCCCTACACTTATAAAAAGCATAGTCGGTGATGATCGTGTGCCTGGCATCCTGCAATATAGGCCGTCCAATCTATATCTGATGGATAGGAAGGAAACTATGGCAATTTTGCAAAAAGATACCCACACCCCTCTCCACACTTACAAATAAGGCCTTCCCTTATTCATCCTTTTCTCCCACAAGATAAACTACTCATACAAATGCATCTTGATGTTCCGTGCAACGCATGGGCATCTTGCTAGTATTTTATAAGAGTGTAGATGTAGAGTAGATACAAGCCGATAGGTGGGCCCGATGGTAGTGAGAAAATGTGATGCAACACTAGAGGTGCCACGTGGAGCGTTTAACTGGTCAACTAGTCGTGTCTTGAGCAAATACAGAGTTTTACGGTGAGCCCGTGACTGTATAATAACCACAAACCGTAAATGGTGACCATAATGAGTGGATTCTGAAGTCCAATGTACGTATCGTGCTTTCGCTTCAAATACAATGATCTTCACTGTATATATCGCGAGAGAAAGATGAAACATGCGTGAATGTGCTGGGGGCTTAGTTTTAGAGGACCTGGAGATAGTTTGTGTGCGTACGTGAAAGGGGCGTAGAGGGGGGGTATGCGATGGAGAGAGAGATTCTCTTCGTTTCTCTTTATTATGACTAACTTTATATATAGTATAAAAATATAAAAATTCATAGTGTGGAATAAATATCATTGTGGGCACCATGCAATGCAAGCGTTCATACTCCTCCATAAAACTTTGTAATGTTGTATATATGTAGAAATTCTAAAACATTTTTGGCCACACTTTATTCAAAAGGAATGTTGTATGTGAAATAAACGTGAAGAGAGGGATTTTTAGATCAATGGGGTACGTGATGTAACATGTGTGAATGTGTAGTTGATGCATTTGGCAGGGCCTAGAGAGGTATGTGTGTCTATTACGTATTCGAGAGAGGCATGGATAGAGGGGCCGACAGGGGGGCATGGGAGAGATAGCATGAGAAATGAGAGTGGTCTAGAGAGAGAGACGAATATGACGTCACGACGAGAGATTCCCTTGAGTGTGTATATGCAAGGGGGAGTGGATAGAGGCACCAGGAGAATATATTTTTTGTGTGCGGTGTCTGTGTTGGTATGTGTGGGTGTGAGAAGATAACGAGACGTGGGGGCAGAGGGTGTGTCACCGCGTGAGGTCCGGTGGGTCGAGGTGAGGCCCTTCGTTCGGTTCCGTCCTGCGCCACATTGGTCGGCTCGTGACGCCTTTAGGGAGACCCATGGATGACTAGTCGTACAAGATAGAGATAGCATAATTGTGAATGACAAAGCCGGCTAGGATTTGTAACCCTAGGTTCTTGGACTAAGGTAACCCCTTTATCGCTGATATTACTATTCATCCAACCTAACTTTAAAGGTCATCCTACAGAATGCTCTGCTAGAATCATACTCGTCTTTTCGCAAAAAAATAGAATCATACTCGTCGATTAGGAAGAGAGGTGTGAGACAATGCATGAGAGACAGGCCTAAAGATAATGTGCGTACAGGAGACACGTAGGCAGATCTATGTATATAGAAAGGGTCGATGGGGATTGTGCGTGTGTATGCTTGCGAGAGGAAGAGTGCTTGTGATAAAGGTTAGTGAAAACAGTCGTATATGGTTACGAGAGGGAGGGAGGGTTATATCGAGGGCATGTGTGCATGAAAGACACCTCGGGAGAGAGTGTGTGAGCATGTGTGAGAGACCACCGATGGAGAGTGAAACTACACGTACAAGACTGATGTACACATTGATTAAAGATATAAATTGTATCCAAATATTAGGATGGGATCATGATATTTGCAATTCGTGTAAGGAACGCTCATTGATCCATCAGACATCTAGATTCTATCGAATTTGAGCATGTCTATGTTATTATTCGACACAATTGATCCACATAGTTAGTTTTTTGAACTCCAAACAATGCATCGCTTTAGCAATCGAATATAAACGTGATTATAGTTCATGTTGTGTGTGTAAAGCACATTATACATACGAAAGTTACACAATGAACATTATAAATAGCTACCTATGAAGTAGCATACATTTGAATTCAACTTAAGGTGGTTTTAAAAAATCGAATTCAACATGAAGTCCATTCAATTATTTGAATTTGATATAATGGCATTTGTAAATCATACCTAAATTATGGGGGCACCAATATTTGCTCTGATTTTGTACATAATAGCATATGTAGTCATGTACAAAATAGATTCTAATTTAGCTCCTCCATTCCAAAATAATCGTAGTTATATGATTTTCAAGAGCCAAAATTTCAAAAAGAAGCGGATAATTTAATGAGGTTTTCAAACATACAAGGCCAAATTTAACGTTGTCTATGTAGCTCAATCCTAAATGTTCAAGAGTACTCTAAACGTGAATGCTTGTGTTTCAAAATTTCGAACGAAGCGCCAAAAGAGCCTCTACTCGCCCAAAACCGCATGAGAGCAATGTTTGGTAGTACAAGGAAATTACTTTTCTAAAAAATCCGACCCGTGAAACCTACCGGTCCGACGTCCAAAGGTCTAAACCGGGGTAGGTTTGTAGCTTCATCTAGATGCCATGCAACCGCCTCCGAAAAACATTCATACACAATGGCCGCCTAAGCACACATGCGCATGGCCAAAATCGCTCCCGCCCACTATTTGGGACACCTGGGATTACCATCCTACCCCCGACCCGCAGTAGGTCGAAAATTTAAGAGGGGGGCAAAGTTTGTACTTTCCTCAAATTTCAAACAAGCGCGTCCCATCTTCTGTTCAAAAAAGCAAAAAACAAACGCGTCCCAGACCGAAACATGGTTCTCCCCCCTCCCCCCCGCACACCCATCCGATTCCCCATTCATACTCCGTGGGCGCAAAAACTACCTCTCCCCCAGCCGTGAAACCCCGGCGTCCTTCGTCCGCCACCCCATTCCACCCATCAACCTCCGCCCTCCTCCATCACGCCGGAGCCGATACCCCGACGTCATCATCCACCGCAACCTCAACCGCAACGCCCTTCACGGCTAGTAGTTGAAGCCGAGGCCGAGCCGTCCATACCCGAGCCAGTTCAACCACGCCGTCCTGCGCCTCACCGCTACCGCTCCAACTTTGCCACCCTCCACCGCACCGGAGTTGTTCCTGCTACGCCGTCCTTCGCCGCCTCGGATTTGCTTCCCCACCGCCGACATACAGCCATGGCAACACAGTCAACAATTTGGCCATGGGTTCATCCAAGCCTGACCCTCCAGGACATCGGTTTCCCCGGCACAAAGAAGAAGACCGGCACAACATGTGGAGGCGACCACACTGGCAACCGAAAATGGTACTGCTCTTCCCTTATTCTTGCAAATCTTACGTGTCTGCTTGCATGGTATTCATCCCACAGAAGATACTAGTTCACCACTTCTTCTTGATACTAGATGTTCCTAGTAACTCGCGATGCACAAGGTTTCTCCTCATATACTATTTCACCTTAGCTAGAGGTCCGTTTCCCCCCTGAATTTCAATTCCTAGTCAGTTGATTCCCAATGAACGGAAGCATTCCCCGGCGTAACAATCGCTAGTCCGCCTATTACACCGGGGAAGCAGTGCCTCGGTGTTTATCTTAGGGGTGACTGAGGCCTAGAGCTACTGGCGCCCGATCTGGAGGTCGGCCGGGATTAAAGGGATGGTCTGAGGGCACTGCCAAGCACGACGGTGGTGTGAGGTCGAGGGGAGGGTGGGGCGGCGGAGGCAGGGGTCTGGGCCGGTGGTCGCTGGCGGTTCGAGAAAGATCGTCAACAGTGACTGGCGGGAGGTAGACGAAGGCCATCTGCCCGTTCCTTATAGATTGGACGGTTCATTAAAAAAAATTGAATGGCCTATTTATTTTCAGTTGACTGTTATCTTGATATGACCACATGTAGTGCTGTGCTGGAGGAGTACCTTCATTTCCTGTGCTCATATATTACAAAATCATATGGAGTAGAATCTAATTTTGTTTGCCATGCAATGTTGTAGAGCTATCATATGTCTCCTGTCATTTATTTTTCGGCCACCTGGTATCTGCTACTTTTACAGTGCACTAGTTCTGCACACACTTGACCCATACTCCCACTATTGTGTTTTTATGCAAGGGTATTTCAGAGTCTGCCTCGAGAGAAGCTGAAAAGAAAAGAGAGAAGTTGCTCCATCTCTCTACGCGGGTAAGCACGACACGTTACAATGCTATAAAGGGTGAAGTGTCAGCAGATGGAGACGGTAAACGTAGCTCTGGAGTTGATGACCTCGCTCGCAATGAACCACCATCTCAGGTGCTTGCTTTAACTTCACGGTGTCATATGTGGTTGCATGTTCCATATGGTGTCTAGCTTGTATTCGAAAGGCCGAAGTCGGTCTTTATTAAGATAAGGAAAGATATTTTTTACATGAACCACCATCCCGTGAGCACCAGAAGACAAATAGCTAGTCAGAGCACTGGCCGAGCCAGTGACAAGCCCAACAAAGAGAGGCATCACCTGGAAGCCAACTAAAAAGCCATGATGGTGGCGAAGCAGCCTGCCTCCCACCAGGCTCTCAGGTCCTAGATGATCATGCTCACCACTCCAGCCGGATGTCTAGCTTGTATTGCTTCCAATTTGGTTAAATTGCATCTGCTTAGCTTACACATTATACCTTTGAATATGACATGCCTTTCTGTTTTTGGTACATACTAGTACATCTGTGTATTAACCATGTTTTTACATCAAACTAATGTTCTTGTGTATCCCTCATCAATCACTTACGATGAGGCAGTCAGGCAAGTGGATTACTCATTTAAAGAATGCAGCGTCAGCCTCCCGACATGATTCTCAAGAAATAGCAATGCTAGATGAAGATAGTGAATGTAGCTCTGTAGTTGATTACCGGATTTCCCCTACACTAGCATCGCAGGTGCTTGCTCTAACTTGGCAGCATGATATGTGGTCGCATGTTGCATATGGTGTACAGATTGTAATTCTTCCAATCTGGTTAAACTGCATGTGCTATTCTGCTTAGCTTATACATTATACATGTTAATGTGAGATGCCTTCCTGTATTTAGTACATAGTACATTTGTCTATTAAGCATGTCCTCACATAAAACTATTGTTTTTTTGTATCCTGCATAAATCAATATGACGAGACACCTTCAGTATATGCAGTGTGATATTAGTTCCATCTTTGATATGATTTATAGCATGCGCTGCTTCTAATTTGTTGAAATGCCATTTATGATGGGACACTTTTAACTTGGCAGAGTCATATTGGTTGCATCTTTCACATGGTGTCTAGCTTGCATTGCTTCTTATTTAGTGAAATGGTTTTTGCTTAGTTTACACAAACAGTTGTGAATATGCCATGTCGTCCTGTTTTTCGTATTATTCCATCCTGGAATCATGTGTTTGCCTTACATGAAAGTAGTGATTGTTAGTATCATTCACGAATGAGTTCTGAAGAGTGAATTTTATTGCTTTTTCTTGTCGGTTTAACTTGACAATTCAAAATCAATAAAGCGGAAGGAAGTTAGCAAGGCAGCGGATGAAGGTGCTCTTTCCAAATGGAGGGCCTCTGCAGATTCTACTCCTCCACCCCCCCCCCCAAGATGATTTCCAAGACAACACATGCATAGACACTCAACGTAGTGTGTTCGTGATGAACACGTCTCCCCTAGTGCACCATCACAGGTGCTCCCTCTAACTTGGCACTGCTATATGTGGTTGCATGTTATGTTTGATGTCTAGCTTGTATTGCTTCTAATTTTGTTGAATTTTATCTGCTTACTTTACACATTATACTTGTGACTAAGACACGTGTTCCTATTTCTAGAACATACAATATCTGTCTATCACACCATGTTCTTACATCAAAGCACATTTTTTTGAAGAACTAAATTGTTATTCGTTTTTCTTGTCGGCTTGACTTAACATGGCACAGAGAAAGAGGATGCAAGACAGAACGATAGGGAAAGGGAAGCGGAACAATCTTGCAGATTCTGCTGGTACTGATGGTGCAATCGAAGGTCAAATTACATCCGAAAATTGTACTGAGAGGGTATCCCATGCTACACAAGCTGTAGAACAAGCCAAACAGAAATAAATATCTGCCACCAAACAAGCAGAGACAACCCTAGTTGTTGCAACACCTTCCATAGTACCACCAGCTGCATGATTTACTCGTTCGTCAACTCAGCTAGCAGCACGTTACCAAGCTCCCTTGCCACCTGACACTACTTCCAAAGCACTCTTCCCACAAGATGAGTTGGCAAGATCAGATGAACTTTGTGAGCTTCAATAGCAAGAAGGTAGTTGCTGGAGTCAAGTTACAATTGCACGCTTCTTTATATGTAGTCTCACAGTTTGATGTACACTAACACTTCCTATGTTTGTTGTTGGACTTGCACCTAGGCGCAAGAGGAAACAAACATCAGGGATAATGCTCGATATGTTAACTAAATCTAGAGGAGGAAGAATGGAGATCAGTTTTGAGCCAGGTTTAAAAAGGCCACGTGATGCTACAGAGTCAGCCAAGTTAGTATCAGAGGCAGCCGTTGCTGTTAGGTGTCATGTACGTATCCTCCCAACATAGATTCAGTACAGGAATGACAAAGACGAAACCCAGTTTAACACCTTCCTCGACCATTTATCTATAAGTATGGTTATGTATGGAAACTAGTAATATCGTCTTGCTCTGTCCAATACTTTATAGGTTGCCGATAATGAGACTCCCATAATTTTCAACAGATGAGGTTCAAGTTGGATAACCAAGATGATGCAACCAGACAAGCTTGCACCCATGTTTTCAAGTCTGCTCTGCAAGAGTGAACTTGCCCAAACATCTCCAGTGGAAAATATATCTGATGAAGACTGGAGAGGCCTCGTTAAACACTGGTCCGATCCGAAGTATCAGGTACATTATATATATATATATATATATATATATGATCAGATCACATGTTGAAGTCCTATTTACACATGTGCAACACAAATCTATCTTCTTGTAGGTGAACTGTTCAAAGAACAAGGCCAACCATACGAAAGTGAAATTCCAACAGACGACAGGATCTCGTAGCTATATTGCACACTACGAGGCTCTTGTAATTAGCTTCTGCTTCACTCTTTTCGTTGTACCATATTATCATATCTATATTGACTTGTTCCAAATGCAGAGGAAAGCCCGCAAGGACCAAAAAGTACCTGAACCAAATGCTGTCGAAATCTTCAAGGACTATCACACCAGCAAGAAGAAGGGCATGACTACACCATTCAAAGCCGTTGTTGTAAGTCCTTAATCCTCATGCCTTTTAATACTACTTACTCTGACTTGTGCCTTGAACTGCATGGTTTGCAGCCAATGTCTATTACTCTTTTCAATTTTATACACAATTGTCTTAGCGTTTCATTGCACCTTACAAGGTTTAAAAGAGAGGAGTGATGTTCCTTTGATCTTGACCTGTAATCTAGTTTCGTGCTGGACTTGCCCACACAACGTTACAATTGCATGTTTGTCTGTTCTCAGTTGTTTTGTGATATGAATGATGTCATACTATGCTTACCATATTATAAACTTTGTCTCTTTATCCTTAGCCCTCAATACAATGTGAAGAAATAGACAATACATTAGCGATGGTACATGGTCATATGTTTGGAACCTGGTTTTATTATGTACTTTGCAATAAAATACAACTATTATTTTACATGGGTTCACCAGAAAAGTTCTGTATATAGACCAAAGCTATTTTGTTTGGTTTTGCTGCCTCCTTAATATCTTCTGTTTTGGTACTACTAATGTAAAACCACAACTTTTTAGCGAGCTATGGAAAAAATGGTGGAACTGCCACCTTCTGAAGGTGGCGAGGCAAATATAACCACAATGTCAGCTCTTGCTGTAGCGGGTCAGTACCTGTCCACTAACAGTGCCAAAAGCACGTTCCCGCGTAATATTGGCTTGGTTGTTAAGGCAATCTCATCCAAACTGCCTCATGATCAAGATATGCAAGGTCAAAACAATGTTGTATCTATGCTCCAGACACAAGTCCATTCCCTAACAGAGACCCTTTGTGAAACAAGGAGAGACACTGTTCGATGTTCTCAAGATATGCATGGTTTTGAAACCAGACTACCAGACAATTGCTATGTTGTTCAGGAGCCTAGGAGAACTGAAGGCGAAGGTTATGGTGCTCCATCGGACAATACAGCATGAAAATGTAACAGTCAGGTCAAATGAACCAAGCTTCTAAACTTCTGGTGGTGCATTTATCTGCTAGACTGTTAACTTTTATGCCAACCTTCCTTTTGTTTTATAGTTGTAATTTGATTTGGTGCGATACAAAATTTGTTTTGAATGTGCAGCCACCGGCTGAAGAAAATAGCAAGCCAGTTTTTATAGTGTAGGGTGTTCCCTATATTTTCACTGGTGGCGAACTTTGATGCCCACCAGCTGTAGTTAACATGGGCCTCCTACGGGCCGTAGAAACAATGGGCCTTCTAAGGGCCATAGAAACAATGGGCCTTCTACGTGGCGTAGAAACAATGGGCCTTATACGGGTCGTAGACACAATGGGCCTTCTATGGGCCGTATCATCAATGGGCCTTCTACAGGCTTATGATCGGTTGGCCAAACATGGGCCAATAACAGACCACATTATGGCTGTAAATGGGCTAGAGTTGAAATCGTTCGTTCATGGGCCGACCATAACGGGCCGTCGTTAATCGACCGTATTTTGATGACGCTATGAAAACGGCCCAACGTAATAACGGGCCACAAACGGGCCGACTGTAACCACATGCTGAATTTGGCCCACAAGCAGAAAATGATAGTAACGGGCCATAAGTAAACGAATGTGGAAATGAGCCCAAGAATAAATGGGCACCGAGAAGGCCGAAAGATAACATGGGCTGGAAACGGCCCAACGGAATAATGGGTCATTAATGAGTATAAAGTGATACAATGTTCATTACGGGACAGTTTTACCACAGGCCGTTTATGGGCCGAGGGTTACTAAGGGCCTCATATGGGACAAAAGACATCATGGGCCATACATGGGCCAGAAGTTCAAATGGGCTGGAATTATATTGGATAGCCCAGATGACGCTACTGGGCCTAATTCGGATAGGCCATAAATGGGCCCTGGGTTATCGGGCTATAAATGGGCTATATGTGAATAGGCCATTAACAGGCTTGCCGTGGGCTGGCTCGCCACCTTTTGACCAAGTCAAATGGGCCGGCATTTTCACAGGAATGGGCCTCTGTTGGGTCGTGCCACGTGTCGACGTATCATAGGCACTTTGGGTCCAATGAGTGGATGACATCTGTCCCAACGGTGAGACGACATGTGTTGCCTCCAGCCAATGATGATTTTACATGTGGAAAATCCCCATTGGTCGGGGCTGTTAACGGGTTATCGGATCCAAATCCAGAGCCGATAGCTTAACAGCGTTCCGTTATGGAGGATGCCACGTGTCGGTCACCCTTGACGAAAGCACTTCTGTGACGCGCGATTTATCGTCATGGAAGTGGACACTTCCGTGATGATAATTTTGGTAATGTCATGGAACACTTCTACAATAGCACAGGTATGCCTATCTTGATTTTGTCATAAATCTGTCATGGATGTACATGCATGACAGAAAATGTGACATACTGTGACAAACACGTATCATCATAGAAGTGTATTTTTTTGTAGTGCACATCAGATGCCCGCAAATGATCTGGTAGAAATCAAGAAGCAGATTAAGATATTATTGGAGAAATGTTATATCTGACCAAGTTCATCATCGTGGGGAGCCCCCGTGCTCTTAGTTGAGAAGAAGGATGGATCTTTGAGAATGGTTGTTGATTATCGGGCATTGAATGAAGTGACGATCAAGAACAAGTACCCACTACCGATGATCAATGATTTGTTTGACCAGCTGCAGGGAGCTAAAGTATTCTCCAAGATCGATCTTCGATCTGGATACCACCAGCTGAAGATCCGAGAACAAGGTATACCTAAGACAGCCTATACCAAAAGGTATGGGCTATATGAGTACACAGTCATGTCTTTTGGATTGACTAACGCCCCTGCCTATTTTATGAGTATGATGAACAAGGTGTTCATGGAATTTCTGGATAAGTTTGTTGTGGTATTAATTGATGATATATTGGTGTACTCGAAGAATGAAGAGGAGCACAAGGAGCATTTGTGCTTAGTTCTCGAGAAGCTCAGGGAACATCAACTATACGCCAAGTTCAGCAAATGTGCGTATTGGTTGAAGGAAGTTGGATTTCTTGGACATGTTATATCAGGAGAAGGGATAGTAGTAAACCCTACCAAGGTTCAGTCTGTCAGTGAGTGGTTGTCACCCACCTCAATAGGAGAGATCCGTAGTTTTCTGGGACTTGCGGGATATTATAGGAGGTTCATTGAGAATTTTTCCGAAATTGTGAAACCCATGAAGGAGTTGTTGAAGAAGGACACCAAATTCAAATGGACCGAGGAATGTGAGGCCAGTTTTTAGGTGTTGAAGAAACGTTTGGTTACAGCTCCAGTGCTAATTCTTCCAGATATACGCAAGGATTTCCAAGTTTATTGCGACGCTTCTCGCCTAGGACTTGGAGGTGTACTTATGCAGGACGGAAGAGTTGTTTCATATGCCTCACATCAGCTTCGACCTCACAAGTTGAATTATGCCATGCATGATTTGGAGTTAGCAGCCGTAGTGCATGCACTCAAGACCTGGAGACACTTTCTTATTGGAAACCATTGTGATGTGTACATGGATCACAAGAGTTTGAAGTACATTTTCACACAGAAGGAGTTGAATCTCAGGCAGAGGAGATGGTTGGAGCTAATAAAAGATTATGACATGAAGCTACATTATCATCCAGGAAAGGCCAATGTCATAGCAGATGCTTTGAGCTGCAAGAGCTATGTCAATACCCTCGTAAGGGGAGGATTACCGCAGGAGTTAGTCGACGATCTGAAGGAACTTCATTTGGAGATAGTTCCAAGAGGTTTTGTTGCAGCAATGGAGGTTCAGTCCACATTATGGGGAAAGATTCGAGAAACTCAGAAGGATGATAAAGAAAATTTTGAAATAAAGGAGAAGATGAGCAAAGGAAAAACCAAGGGTTTTCGTGAACATGAGAACGAAACTTTATGGTTTGAGGCTCGTGTATATGTACCCAATAATGCGGAGATCAGGAAGTTAATACTTCAGGAAGCTCATGACTCGCCATACTCGATTCACCCCGGGAACACCAAGATGTATTTGGATTTGAAGGAACATTTCTGGTGGACAGGTGTGAAGAAGGATATTGCCGAGTATGTAGTAGTATGTGATGTATGTCAGAGAGTGAAGGCAGAACATCAGAAGCCAGCAGGGTTACTTCAGCCTATGCCAATACCAGAATGGAAGTGGGACAAACTTGGCATGGATTTTATCACATGATTACCCAGGACACAATCGGGATATGATTCTATCTGGGTAGTAATTGATTGCTTGACCAAAGTGGCTCACTTTATCCCCATGAAAACTACATATATGAGCGCGAAGTTGGCCAAGATATATATGACCAGGATCGTATGTCCGCATGGAGTTTCGAGGACCATCGTATCAGATAGAGGAACACAGTTTACCTCAAAGTTTTGGAATCAATTGCACCAGACTTTGGGTACCAGGCTAGAGTTTAGTACAACCTTTCATCCGCAGACAGATGGACACACCGGGAGAGTCAATCAGATTCCGGAGGACATGTTGAGAGCTTGTGCACTAGATTATGGATCCGGTTGGGATGAGAAATTTCCTTACGCAGAGTTCTCATATAACAACAGTTACCAGGCTAGTTTGAAGATGGCCCCTTTCGAAGCTTTGTATGGAAGAAGGTGCAGGACACCATTGATGTGGGATGAAGTTGGAGACTGTCAGTTGTTTGGAACAGATTTAATTAAGGAGTCTGAAGAGACGGTTAAGTTGATTTGTGATAGACTGAAAGTAGCTCAGTCTAGGAAAAAGAGTTATGCCGATACTAAACGCAAGGAGGTAGTCTATGAAATCGGAGACAGAGCATATCTTCGTGTGTCAGCGGTCCGAGGAGTTGAACGATTTGGAGTTAAGGGAAAATTAGCCCCGAGATTTGTAGGACCATACCGAGTATTGGAACGTACAGGAGAAGTGGCCTACAAGTTGGAGTTACCCGAAGGATTGTTAGGAGTTCATGATGTGTTTCACGTTTCCTAGTTGAAGAAGTGCCATGCTGAAATGGCCGATATTCCTCTAAGAGATACAGTGCCACTGGAAGCAATTCAATTGGAAAGTGACCTAACCTACGAGGAGAAACCCGTCAAGATTCTCGAGTTTGCCAGCCGAGTTACACGCAGCAAGGTTATCAAGTTTTGCAAAGTTCAGTGGAGCCACCACACCGAGTAAGAAGCCACCTGGGAGCGAGAAGATGACCTTCGGAAAGACCACCCGCACCTATTTTCTAGCCAAACCGAATCTCGAGGACGAGATTCATCTTAAGGGGGGTAGGTTTGTAACATCCCAATTTTCCAAATTTGGATGTTATACATAGGTCATCATATGCATATCATGTTTTATTTGCACTTTGGTAGTTATCCTCGAAATTTTAAGCAACTCAAGGACCCAAGGATAGAGTTGGAGGTTTCACAAATTTTTCAAATTTGATTTTTTTTTCAAATTTGAAAAGAGGACCAGTTTGATTTTAATATTTTTCTCTCCAATTATTCCCAATAATAGAATAAAATGACAGAAGGTAATATGACTTCTTCAACAAAAGAGAAATATTGGAGAAGAAATTTTAAAATCAAATTAATATTTTATTTGCTATTTTATTTAAATTAGAAAAATATGCATTTTTGAAAATTGCATTTTAAGTCAGAAAAATGTTCACTTTGTCCTAAATATTAGGTTTGAACGGTGAAAATTATTTCTGGTACTTTTAGAATTTTTATTATATTTTATTAGCATTTTCTTTCGGGCAAAAATTTTATTTAAAAAAAGTTTACTTCGCCCGACTGGGCCGAAGGCTCAGCCGAGCCTGCCCAGCTTGCCGCCTACCGCCTCGCCCCGACCTTGTGCCTACGCCGGACTCTGGCAGGGAGCCGGACTCCGCGCCGCCACCGTTGCCCCTTGCCCAAGTCGGTCGCCCCCTCTCTTTATAAACCGCACCATCCCGCCGCCTCCTCCGCATCACCGTGCCGCCAGCCCCCCCGCCGCCGTCCCACGCTGCATCTCGCCACCACGTCGTGCCCCGCCGTTGCCGGAGCCGCCGCAGCCACCTCGCCCGACGCCACCGTCGATCGGATCTCGCCGCTGGTTTTCTTCGAAAACGGGTAAAAACCGCAAAAACCCGCTCGGTTTTTTTTACTTTAGTTCGTTAATTAACGAACGTTCATCGGTTAGTTTCTTTTAACGAACGGTTTTTGTTCGTTTAGTTCTGTTAGCGAACGTTCGTCCGTTAGGTTTTTCTTTTTATTTTAGTTTTTGGTAAGGACCTATCCACGAATACTTTTATCACAGATTAGTCCCTGATCTCAAACCCTCGTTAATTTTTGCTCGTTTATCCAAATCCAGTGAAACCAATGCCAAAAATCTTCGTCTTGTTCCCGTCTTTCCAGATAACCAACTTGAACATGATTTTGACAATATAAAATTTGATTTGAAGCAGATTTTAATTCAAACTTCTTTCGATCGTTGTTTGAGTTTCGTAGCTCCGATTCGATTGATTCTTTTTGCAAATCGAAGCTCTTCAGTTGATCTTTCAGTTTAGATCTTTTCTCTTGAGTTTTACCCTTGCATCTTATGCTTGAGTGCTTATGTATGCTATTGTTTGTTCACGATAGAGTTTCCGGAGTGCGAGGCTTGCTACTATGAATCTCTAGGGTTTTCAGATCGTCAGCAAGGCAAGTAACACTTTGATCATATCCCTTTAAACATTGCAAGAGTAGGTTTGATAACACGTGGGTATTGGGAAGTAGTTGATGAGGTAGCACCTATTATCTTATAACCAACGTACTTACTACCTATGCTTATACTACTATGCTATGCTCGTAGATGTGGTTTGGTTTGAGAGAATTCATGAAAGATGTGAGAGGTCATTGTTAACTAAGGTTTAAGGTGGCTACTTTAATACACATCTGGGTGTTTTGGTTTGTGGGCACATGGGAATCCAGTTTTGTCCAAGGAGATCCCGGGGAATCCGTGTGATCATCCTATGGTTTGGTACCCAGGCTCAAAGGGATCATTATGTTATTCATGCTGGAAACTTCTGTGTGCAGCCACAAGCCATTATGGGCTTTGGCATAGTTGAGTATGTTGTGTGATCTCTTACAGTGGTAGACTAGCAGATGTAGGTGGTACTATCTACCCGTCGTAACGAGCTAACGCTTCTGAAAGACTGCGTCTCGGTCATCCGTTTTCTCAAACATCATGTAGTGCGAGAAATCCAACAGAGGAGATCGAGTCTTATGGGGAAAAGTGCGCAAACCTTTGTAGAGTATACAAACTAATCATGATTAGCCGTATCCCCGGTTATGGACATCTTAAATATCTGGTTCTTGAATTACTATGTTGATCTCATCACTTTACTTAATTAATTTTGTTGGGTTGTTAACTTTTAATTTGGGATTGAGATGGGGTTACCATTCTCAATGTTTTCAACAAACTTGGTAGTTAAATAAAATATATTCCTTTGTTATAGGGAAAAACTAGCTTTATGCAAATGATAACCATATACCCCCCTAGGCGCGCCCTCCACCCTCGTGGGCCCCTCGTTGCTCCACCGACCTATTTCTTCCTCCTATATATATATATATATATATATATATATATATATATATCCATATACCCCGAGAACATCCAGGAGCACAACGAAACCCTATTTCCACCACCGCAACCTTCCGTACCCAAGAGATCCCATCTTGGGGCCTTTTCCGGAGCTCCACCGGAGGGGGCATTGATCATGGAGGGCCTCTACATCAACTCCACGGCCCCTCCGATGATGTGTTAGTAGTTTACTTCAGACCTTCAGGTCCATAGCAAGTAGCTAGATGACTTCTTCTCTCTCTTTCGATCTCAATACAAAGTTCTCCTCGATTCTCCTGGAGATCTATTCGATGTAATCTTATTTTGCGGTGTGTTTGTCGAGATCCGATGAATTGTGGGTTTATGATCAAGTTTATCTATGAACAATATTTGAATCTTCTCTGAATTCTTTTATGTATGATTGGTTTATCTTTGCAAGTCTCTTTGAATTATCAGTTTCGTTTGGCCTACTTGATTGATCTTCCTTGCAATGGGAGAAGTGCTTAGCTTTGGGTTCAATCTTGCGGTGGTCGATCCCAGTGACAAAAAGGGAAATGACACATATTGTATTGTTGCCATCGAGGATAAAAAGATGGGGTTTATATCATATTGCATGAGTTTATCCCTCTACATCATGTCATCTTTCTTAAGGCGTTACTCTGTTCTTATGAACTTAATACTCTAGATGCATGCTGGATAGCGGTCGATGTTTGGAGTAATAGTAGTAGATGCAGGCAGGAGTCGGTCTACTTGTCACGGACGTGATGCCTATATACATGATCATACCTAGATATTTTGATAATTATTCGATTTTCTATCAATTGCTCGACAGTAATTTGTTCACCCACCATAATAATTATGCTATCTTGAGAGAAGTCACTAGTGAAACCTATGGCCCCCCGGTTCTATTCTCCATCATACAAGTTTCCAATCTATTTTGTTTTTCAATCTTTACTTTCAATCTATATCATAAAAATAACAAAATTATTAATCTTATTATTATCATCTCTATCAGATCTCACTCTTGCAAGTGGCCGTGAAGGGATTGACAACCCCTTTATCGCGTTGGTTGCGAGGTTCTTATTTTGTTGTGTAGGTACGAGGTGACTCGCGCGTGGTCTCCTACTGGATTGATACCTTGGTTCTCAAAAACTGAGGGAAATACTTACGCTGCTTTACTACATCACCCTTTCCTCTTCAAGGGAAAACCAACGCCGTGCTCAACAGGTAGCAAGAAGGATTTCTGGCGCCGTTGCCGGGGAGATCTACGCCAAGTCAAGACATACCAAGTACCCATCAAAACTCTTATCCTTCGCATTACATTATTTGCCATTTGCCTCTCGTTTTCCTCTCCCCCACTTCACCCTTGCCGTTTTATTCGCCCTCTTTTCCTTTTGCCCTCTCTTTCCGTTTGCCTCTTTTTCCTTCCTGCCTTCTCTGTGCTCGTTCTTTTTGCAATCCTGAAACTGGGGAGGTTATCGTTGATAAGGATAATAATATGGAAAACTTTGATGCTATTGATGATCCTCTTGAAAATCCTACTATTTTACACACTAAAAGGTTTCAGATTGGTAGGATAATATTATTGGGAAGGGAGTTATTCAAGATTTCTTTACTTGTGCCAGTGCTTTTCCTACCATTAGTGGATCTATCCTTCATAAAACTAGTAGTCTCGCAGATGCTATATCTTTGCTCATAGTTGAACTCAAAAGACAATTTTTACATATGCATCCTTCCATACAAAGGATTTTCCTGGAATTTTCTAATATTGAGCACTCTTCTGTTAAGCGAGAAGCAACCATCTTTTTAGCTCATGAGTTCAGATTTATAATAAAAGAAGCCAATGAAATTTTTGTGCATTATAGGGTGGATGCTGGCCGTCCTCCCATAGAAGCGATCCTTTTCTATCAAGAAGACATTATGCGTTTACGATCTTTAGATCATGTTGCTTTTGATGAAAACCTTAGAAAAAAGGTTCCTACCGATGCTCTTGTTAATAGGATATCTGAATTCAATGATAATTTTGCCATCCAGAACAATGGGCTAGGGTTTTCCCTTGAACAAAGGCTCATGACTTTTTGCCAAAAGAATGCTTATAATGATGAATTGATTGTGCAATATGAGGGGCCAAAGGAGGAGCCAACACCTCCCGAGCTTGATCTTGGGGACTTTTGTCCCATTAAATTTAGCCCTTTTGATTACTTTTGCTTGCCACAAAGAAAGCTTGTTGCTGAACGTAGGGAGTATGAGATGAGCTTTCACGATTTACCTTATCATTATCATGGCAATACCTAGATCTATCCTTGCTTTTATGCCTAGCTAGGGGCGTTAAACGATAGCGCTTGTTGGGAGGCAACCCAATTTTATTTTTATTCCTTGCTTTTTGCTCCTGTTTAGTAATAAAAAACTTATCTAGCCTTTGTGTTGGTTGTGTTTTTTGTGTTTAATTAGTGTTTATGCCAAGTAGAACCGTTGGGAAGACTTGGGGAAAGTCTTTTTGATCTTGCTGTAAGAAACAAAAACTTTAGCGCTCACGAGAATTGCTGCCATTTTTTATTGGAGAGTTATCTTTAGTTAATTATTGCTTAAGATGGTTAATAGATAAATTCCTCACGTCCAGCAATTTATTTTAGAATTTTTTCGGGTCCATAAGTTTGCGTTAGTTACAGATTACAACAGACTGTTCTGTTTTTGACAGATTCTGTTTTTCGTGTGTTGTTTGCTTATTTTAATGAATCTATGGCTAGTAAAAATTTTATAAACCATAGAGAAGTTGGAATACATTAGGTTTAACACCAATATAAATAAAGAACTATTTTATTACAATACCTTGAAGTGGTGTTTTGTTTTCTTTCGCTAACAGAGCTCACGAGATTTTCTATTAAGTTTTGTGTTGTGAAGTTTTCAAGTTCTGGATAAAGATTTGATGGATTATGGAACAAGGAGTGGCAAGAGCCTAATATTGGGGATGCCCAAGGGACCCCAAGGTAAAATCCAAGGACACCAAAAAGCCTAAGCTTTGGGATACCCCGGAAGGCATCCCCTCTTTTGTCTTCGTTCATTGGTAACTTTACTTGGAGCTATATTTTTATTCGCCACATGATACGTGTTTTGCTTGGAGCGTCTTGTATGATTTGAGTCTTTGCTTTTTAGTTTTCCACAATCATCCTTGCTGTACACACCTTTTGAGAGAGACACACATGAATCGGAATTTATTAAAATACTCTATGTGCTTCACTTATATCGTTGGAGCTATATAGTTTTTGCTCTAGTGCTTCACTTATATCTTTTAGAGCACCGTGGTGGTTTTATTTTATAGAAATAATTATCTCTCATGCTTCACTTATATTATTTTGAGTGTCCTTTAGAACAGCATGGTAATTTTCTTTTAGGCATAATAAGAACTTTCATATAAGTGCATTGAATACTATGAGAAGTTTGATACTTGATAATTGTTTTGAGATATGGAGATGGTGATATTAGAGTCATGCTAGTTGAGTAGTTGTGAATTTGAGAAATACTTGTGTTGAAGTTTGTGATTCCCATAGCATGCACGTATGGTGAATCGTTATGTGATGAAGTCGGAGCATGATTTATTTATTGATTGCCTTCCTTATCAGTGGCGGTCGGGGACGAGCGATGGTTTTTTCCTACCAATCTACCCCCCTAGGAGCATGCGCGTAGTACTTTGTTTCGATAACTAATAGATTTTTGCAATAAGTATGTGAGTTCTTTATGACTAATGTTGAGTCCATGGATTATACGCACCCTCACCCTTCCACATTTGCTAGCCTCTGTAGTACCGCGCAACTTTCGCCAGTACCATAAACCCACCATATACCTTCCTCAAAACAGCCACCATACCTACCTATTATGGCATTTCCAAAGCCATTTAGAGATATATTGCCATGCAACTTTCCACCGTTCCGTTTGTTATGACACGCTTCACCATTGTCATATTGCCATGCATGACCATGTAGTTGACATCGTATTTGTGGCAAAGCCACCGTTCATAATTTTTTCATACATATCACTCTTGATTCATTGCATATCCCGGTACACCGCCGGAGACATTCACATAGAGTCATATTTTGTTCTAAGTATTGAGTTGTAATTCTTGAGTTCTAAGTAAAAATAAGTGTGATGATCATCATTATTAGATCATTGTCCTATTGAGGAAATGATGATGGAGACTATGATTCCCCCACAAGTCGGGATGAGACTCCGGACGAAAAAAAAGGAAAGAGGCCAAAAAAAGAAGGTCCAAATAAAAAATAAAAATGAGAGAAAAAGAGAGAAGGGACAATGTTACTATCCTTTTCCACACTTGTGCTTCAAAGTAGCACCATGGTCTTCATGATAGAGAGTCTCCTATGTTGTCTCTTTCATAAACTAGTGGGAATTTTACATTATAGAACTTGGCTTGTATATTCCAATGATGGGCTTCCTCAAATTTCCCTAGGTCTTCATGAGCAAGCAAGTTGGATGCACACCCACTTAGTTTCTTTTGTTGAGCTTTCATACACTTATAGCTCTAGTGCATCCGTTGCATGGCAATCCCTACTCACTCACATTGATATCTATTGATGGGCATCTTTATAGCCCATTGATACGCCTAGTTGATGTGAGATTATCTTCTCATTTTTGTCTTCTCCACAACCACCATTCTATTCCTCCTATAGTGTTATATCCATGGCTCACACTCATATATTGCGTGAAGATTGAAAAAGTTTGAGAACATCAAAAGTATGAAACAATTGCTTGGCTTGTCATCGGGGGTGTGCATGATTTAATATTTTGTGTGATGAAGATAGAGGATAGCCGCACTATATGATTTGTAGGGATAACTTTCTTTGGCCATGTTATTTCGAGAAGACATAATTGCTTAGTTAGTATGCTTGAAGTATTATTATTTCTATGTCAATATTAAACTTTTATCTTGAATGTTTCGGATCTGAACATTCATGCCACAATAAAAAAAATTACATTGAGAAATATTTAGGAAGCATTCCACATCAAAAATTCTGTTTTTATCATTTACCTACTCGAGGGCGAGCAGGAATTAAGCTTGGGGATGCTTGATACGTCTCCAACGTATCTATAATTTTTGATTGTTTCATGCTATTATATTATCTGTTTTGGATGTTAATGGGCTTTATTTTTACACTTTTATATTATTTTTGCGACTAACCTATTAACCGGAGGCCCAGCCCAAATTGCTGTATTTTTCCATATTTTAGTGTTTCGTAGAAAAGGAATATCAAACGGAGTCCAAACGGAACGAAACCTTCGGGAGCATTATTTTTGGAACAAACGTGATCCTGGGTCTTGGAGTGGACACCAAGAAATAATCGAGGAGGCCACGAGGCAGGGGGCACGCCCTCCACCCTCGTGGGCCCCTCGTTGCTCCACCAACCTACTTCTTCCTCCTATATATATCCATATACCCCGAGAACATCCAGGAGCACCACGAAACCCTATTTCCACCACCGCAACCTTCTGTACCCAAGAGATCCCATCTTGGGGCCTTTTCCGGAGCTCCGCCGGAGGGAGCATTGATCACGGAGGGCCTCTACATAAACTCCAAGGCCCCTCCGATGATGTGTGAGTAGTTTACTTCAGACCTTCGGGTCCATAGCTAGTAGCTAGATGGCTTCTTCTCTCTCTTTGGATCTCAATACAAAGTTCTCCTTGATTCTCTTGGAGATCTATTCGATGTAATCTTCTTTTGCGGTGTGTTTGTCGAGATCCGATGAATTGTGGGTTTACGATCAAGTTTATTTATGAAAAATATTTGAATCTTCTCTGAATTCTTTTATGTATGATTGTTTTATCTTTGCAAGTCTCTTCGAATATTCAATTTGGTTTGGCCTACTAGATTGATCTTTCTTGCAATGGGAGAAGTGCTTAGCTTTGGGTTCAATCTTGCAGTGGTCGATCCTAGTGACCGAAAGGGAAACGACACGTATTGTATTGTTGCCATCGAGGATAAAAAGATGGGGTTTATATCATATTGCATGAGTTTATCCCTCTACATCATGTCATCTTGCTTAAGGCGTTACTCTGTTCTTCTGAACTTAATACTCTAGATGCATGCTGGATAGCGGTCGATGTGTGGAGTAATAGTTGTAGATGTAGGCAGGAGTCGGTCTACTTGTTACGGACATGATGCCTATGTACATGATCATACCTAGATATTCTCATAATTATTCGATTTTCTATCAATTGCTCGACAGTAATTTGTTCACCCACCGTAATAATTATGCTATCTTGAGAGAAGCCACTAGTGAAACCTATGGGCCCCAGGTCTATTCTCCATCATACAAGTTTCCAATCTATTTTATTTTGCAATCTTTACTTTCAATCTATATCATAAAATACCAAAAATATTTATCTTATTATTATCATCTCTATCAGATCTCACTCTTGCAAGTGGCCGTGAAGGGATTGACAACCCCTTTATTGCGTTGGTTGCGAGGTTATTATTTGTTTGTGTAGGTATGAGTTGACTCGCGCATGGTCTCCTACTGGATTGATACCTTGGTTCTCAAAAACTGAGGGAAATACTTACGCTGCTTTACTGCATCACCCTTTCCTCTTCAAGGGAAAACCAACACGGTGATCAAGAGCTAGCAGGAGAGTAATAAAATTTCTATACTTGTGGATGATTAAAAGAATGCTTTATGTGAGAGTTATATTGTTGAATTCATTCATGATGCTATTGAAAATTACTATGAGAGAGGAACATACGCTTTTTCGTACCTTAATAATATCAAGTTTCCTCTCTTTATGTTGAAAGTTTTGAAGTTAAACTTGTTTTGCCTTCCTACGCTAGTTGACTCTTGCTCCCAAAAATTATTTCCTCACAAAATCCCTATCCATAGGAAGTGGGTTAGACTTAAATGTGCCAGTCATATGCTTCATGATTCTCCCGTTATGTTTCAATTCTTATCTTTTATGTGAGCATCATTGAAATCATCATGCCTAGCTAAAAAGGCATTCAAGAAAAGCGCTTGTTAGGAGACAAACCAATATTTACCCTACTATTTGTGAGTGTTAACATGATTAGTCTACTGTATTAATCATGTTTTGTAGATTTTGTTTCAATAAAGTACCAAGTAAAGCCTTTGGCGTAGTTTGGAAGATTGTTGATTTGATTATGTGAGAAAACAGAAACTTTTGCACCCAGTAACGGAATTGATCTGGTGTGCTGGAACGCGATAAATTCTTTAATTTTTTACACATGATTGATATACAAATATCCTACATTGTAATAAATTTTTAGAATTTTTTGAGTAACAGAAGTATGGTTGTTGTTTAGATCATTACAAACTATTCTGTTTTTGACAGATTCTGTTTTCAATGCAGAGTTTGCTTATTTTAGTGTTTCCAAAGCTTGCATTAAGTAATCTAAATTGTTGAAATCATAAGATACAGTAGGAATTGTGTGAGAACAATTATGAATCTTATCTTGACAGTACCAAAGTGAATGACTTGTCTTTATCATACTAACTCATCTTACGATGTTCCGTTAAGTTTTGTGTGATTGAAGTTTTCAAGTTTTGGGTGAGATATCGACATGAGGAGAATAAGGAGTGGAAATACCCTAAGATTTGGGATACCCAAGGCACCCCAAGGTAATATTCAAGGAATACCCAAGCAACTAAGCTTGGGGATGCAACGGAAGGCACCCCCTCTTTCGCCTTCAACATTATCCGTAACCTTACTTCAAGATATATTTTTATTCATCACATGATACGAGTTTTGATTGTAGCGTAATTTTATTTTGTTAGGATTTGCTTTCTTTCATTTAGTATAATCTTTTGCATCTTTTAGTTCAATAAAAAGGTCAAGTATAGCCTTTACCATGCTTATTTTGCAAGTCTATATGTTGTTGTTTTGAAAACAGAAAATTTTCTATCATTGTATGAATTCTTCTGGATAGTCAGAATGTGATAGAATCTTGAAATTTTTACACAATGAGTAACTACAAATTTTAAACAGTGTGTTAATTGTTCAGAATTTTTGGAGTTAGGGAAGTATAATTCCTCTTGCATTATTCATAGACTGTTCCGTTTTGACAGATTACTGTTATGTTTGCTTGTTTAATGATTCTATTTGAAGATAGGAGTATTAAATATGCAGAGGCATTTAGTATGCAATGTTAAATAATAATTTTAGTGATTTGCTACAGTAGAAAATGATAAGGTTATTGCATTGATTTATACTAACTTATCTCACAAGTTCTTGTTGAGTTTTGTGTGGATGAAGTTTTTAAGATTTAGGGAAACTGTGGTATAAAATGAATTAAGGAGACACAAAATATCAAGCTTGGGGATTCCCGTGGCCTCCCAAAATAATATTTCAATAAGTCTAAAGCATCTATGCTTGGGGATGCCCCGGTTGGCATCCCACCTTTTTCATCAACAATGATCGGTCAGTTTTGGTTGAGCCTAAGCTTTTGCTTCCTCACATGGTATGTGTTATCCTCGGAATGTCATTTTATTTTGTTTTCCTTGCTATTTGAATAACATATTAAGATTTGAAATTCTTAAATAAGAGAGAGTCCTCACACAGCTACATAATTATTCAACTACTCATTGATCTTCACTTATATCTTTTTAGAGTAGTTTGTCAGTAGCTCTAGTGCCTCACTTATATCTTTTTAGAGCCGGGCAGTGGTTTTATTTTGAAGAAATTGATGAACTCTCATGCTTCACTTATATCATTTTGAGAGTCTTATAAATATTATGGTAATTTGCTTAGGTTATGAATTTAGTCCTCATATGACGGGCATCCAAGAGGGGTATAATAAAAACTTTCATATAAAGAGCATTGAATATATGAGAAGTTTGATTCCTTGCATTCATTTTGAGATATAAAGAGGGTGATATTAGAGTCATGCTAGAGAGTAATTATGGATTCATATAAATACTTGTGTTAAAGTTTGTAATTCCCGTAGCATGCACGTATGGTGAATCGTTGTGCGATGAAGTCGGAGCATGATTTATTTATTGATTGTCATTCTTTGTGTGGAGGTCGGGAGCACGTGATGGTTAACTCCTACCAACCTCTCCCCTAGGATCATGCGTATTAGTACTTTGTTTTGATGGATAATAAAGTTTTGCAATAAGTATGTGAGTTCTTTATGACTAATGTTGAGTCCATGGATTATACGCACTCTCACTCTGCCACCTTTGCTAGCCTCTCTATACCGCACAACTTTCGCTGGTGCATTAAACCTGCCATACCTTCCTCAAAACAGCCACCATACCAACCTATTGTGGCATTTCCATATCCATTCCGAGATACATTTCCATGAAACTTCCACCGTTCCATTTCATTATGACACATACCATCATTGTCATATTGCATTGCATGATCACGTATTTGACATAGTATTTGTGCCTTGGCCACCGTTCATATTTTTTATACATGTCATTCTTGATTATTGCACATCCCAATACACCACCGGAGGGTTTCATATAGAGTCATATCTTTGTTCTGGTATCGAGTTATAATTCCTGAGTTGTAAGTAAATAAAAGTGTGATCATTATTAGAGCAATGTCCCATGTGAGGAAAGGATGATGGAAGCTATGATTCCCTCACAAGTTGGGATGAGACTCATGACTTAAAATAAACAGAGGCCAAAGAGCCCCAAAAAAGAGGCCAAAGAACCCAAAACGACGCTCTTATCACTTTCATATACTATTGGGAATTTTTCATTATAGAACTTGGCTTGTATATTCCAATGATAGACTTCCTAAAATTGCCCTAGGTTTCATGAGCAAGCAAGTTGGATGCACACCCACTTAGTTTCTTTTTTAGCTTTCATACACATATAGCTCTAGTGCATCCATTGCATGGCAATCCCTGCTAACCTGCATCGATATCAGTTGATGGGCATCTTTATAGCCCATTAATTTGCCAAGTTGATGTGAGACTTTCTCCTTATTTTTATCTTCTTCACAACCACCATATTCTATTCCATCTATAGTGCTATATCCATGGCTCATGCTCATGTATTGCGTGAAAGTTGAAAAAGTTTGAGAACACTAAAAGTATGAAACTATTGCTTGACTAACATCGGGGTTGTGAATGATGAAATACTTTGTGTGATGAAGATGGAGCATAGCCAGACTATTTGATTTTGTAGGGATAACTTTCTTTGGCCATGTTATTTTGAGAAGACATGATTGCTTTATTAGTATGCTTGAAGTATTATTGTTTTATGTCAATATTAAACTCTTTTTTTTTGAATCTTATGGATCTGAATATTCATGCCACAATAAAGAAGATTACATTGATAAATATGTTAGGTAGCATTCACACTTCATAAATTCTTTCTTTTATCACTTACCTACTCGAGGACGAGCAGGAATTAAGCTTGGGGATGCTGATATGTCTCCAACATATCTATAATTTATGAAGTATTCATGCCATGTTTACAACAATTTTATATGGTTTTGGTATGATTTTATTAGAACTAACCCGGACTGACGATGTTTTCAGTAGAACTACCCTGGTGTCGTTTTGTGCAGAAATAAAAGTTCTCAGAATGGGCTGAAAAATTATGGTGGTTTTTTATGGACCCAAAGAGACCCTCAAAGCACCGGAGTTGGGCTAGGAAGTTACCGAGGAGGCCACAAGACTCGGTGGCATGCCCACCCCCCGCTTGTTTCCGATGCCAAAAATTCATATAAATACAAAAACCTCCGGAAAGAACCCTAGATCGGAAGTTCCGCCATTGCAAGCCTCTGTAGCCACAAAAACTAATCGAGAGCCCGTTCTGGCACCCTGTCGGAGGGGAAAATCATCACCGCAGGCCATCTTCATCATCCCGTTGGTCTCCATGATGAGGAGGGAGTAGTTCACCCTCGGGGCTGAGGGTATGTACCAGTAGCTATGTGTTTGATCTCTCTCTCTCTCTCTCTCGTGCTTGATTTGGCACAATCTTGATGTACCACGAGCTTTGTTACTATAGTTGGATCTTATGGTGTTCTTCCCCCTCGACCTTCTTGTAATGAATTGAGTCTTGCTCTTTGAGGTTTCGTTATGTTGGATTGAGTATTGGATTTGAGAACACTTGATGTATGTCTTGCGATGGGATATCTGTGGTGACAACAGGATGTACTATTGATTTGCTTGACGTATGTTTTGGCACTCAAATCGCGGATTCCCAGGTGACATTGGGGTAATCTATGCATAGGGGTTGATGCACGTTTCCGTCCTATGTTCTCCGATAAACGAGTGATTCTTTGTTGAACGTTGATGGATTGTTATATGATCCAATTATGTTATTATTGTTGAGATACTTAGCACTAGTGAAAGTACGAACCCTAGGCCTTGTTTCCAAGCATTGCAATACCGTTTAGCTCACTTTTGTTACTAGCTACCTTGCTGTTTTTATATTTTTCAGATTACAAAACCTATATCTACTATCCATATTACACTTGTATCACCATCTCTTCGCCGAACTAGTGCACCTATACAATTCACCATTGTATTGGGTGTGTTGGGGACACAAGATACTCTTTGTTATTTGGTTACAGGGTTGTTTGAGAGAGACCGTCTTCATCCTACGCCTCCCACGGATTGATAAACCTTAGGTCATCCACTTGAGGGAAAATTGCTACTATCCTACAAAACTCTGCACTTGGAGGCCCAACACGAGTCTATAGGAAGAAGGTTGCGTAGTAGACATCACCCCCCTCCTCGACGTGTACTATCTACACTCTTACCGTAACACAAACCAAAAAGTGTCCTCCTTGCTGGTAAAATTAACATCTCTTGTTGTAGGTCAAAGTGATGGATGAAGACCTCGCAGCCCACAGATAGAAGCATCACACGTGAGTGAGTCTCCTATAGGACAACCACCACGTGCATGTGGACCAAAGAGGTGTTGTGTGATGTTTGAATACCCAATGCAAAACTTTGGTGTGGCACCTACCTTGGAAACCAGAAAGGCCCCTCACAGAGCGAGGTTAGGGACGTGTAGTATATCCTGGTCCCCTCCCCCCTCTTTGACGCGTACTATATACTCCTACTGTAACACAAAAAATCCTCCTTGTTAGTGAAATTAACCTCTCTCGCTGTAGATCAAAGTGATAAACGACGACCTCGTGGGCCCATAGATGGAGGCGTCACACGCAGTGAGTGTCCTCAGACAACCACCGCCTGCATGTGGCCCAAAGAGGTGTTGTGTGATCTTTGAATACCCTATTCATAACTTTGATGTGGCAGAAGCTTCGCAAACCGGATATGCCCTACACAGAGGTTCACGATGCATAGTCCCCCTCACTTCGAGCCGGTGGGAGGGACTTGATATGTCTCCGACGTATCTATATTTTTTTATTGTTCCATGCTACCATAGTATATATCATTTTTTGGGACTAACCTATTAACCCCGTGCCTAGTGCCAGTTGTTGTTTTTTGCCTGTTTTTGGCTTTTCAGGAAATAAATATCAAACAGAGTCCAAATGAAGAAAAAAGACTTTGGATTAAATTTGTTTGGACCAGAAGAGACCCTACAAGGTTCCGAAGAAGACATGACGAGCCATGAGGGAGCGACAAGATCAGGAGGCGCACCCTAGTGGGGGCGCCCCCAGGCTTGTGGGCCCCTCATGGCACCACTTGGCCTAATTTCACCTCTATAAATTCTCAAATATTCCCCTGACATCAAAGAGTGTAACATCCCAAATTTTCAATTTGGAATGTTATACATTAGATCATCATTGCATATCATATTTTATTTTGCATTTTGGTTGATCCTAGAAATTGTACGCAACTCAATGACCCACGGAGAGAGTTGGGGATTTCGTTATTTTCATATTTGAGTTCTCTCAAATTTTGAGAATAGGATCATTTGATTTTATTTATTTTATCATCAATTATTTCTATTACAAAAATATGAGAGAGGGAATAAAATGACTTTCCCAAAATAAAGAAATATTGAGGATTTAATAATAAAATCAAATAAGTTTTTATTTCGGAGTTTTTCGGTGTTTTATTTGAATTTAGGAAAAATGTGCATTTTTCAAAATTGCATTTAGGTCCCAAATAAATGTTCACCTTGTGTGTCTTGATTTTAGAAGCCCGCGAAAATTTATTTTGGAATTTTTGGAGTCAGTTTAGTATTTCTTTTTATTTTTTTCTTCTGCGCATAATTATTAAAAAAAACGCGCACCGTCCTACGGGCCGTGTCCGACCTGGACACCGGCCCGGGCAGGATTT
>NC_057812.1:410336644-410500294 GCF_018294505.1 Triticum aestivum
CTATTGGTTATTGACCGGAGATGAGTCTCGGTCATGTCTACATAGTTCTCGAACCCGTAGGGTCCGCATGCTTAACATTCTGTGACGATCGGTATTATGAGTTTATATGTTTTGACGTACCGATGGTAGTTCAGAGTCCCGGATATGATCCTATACATGACGAGGAGTCTAGAAATGGTAGAGACATAAAGATTGATATATTGGACGGCCATATTCGGACACAGGAAGTGTTCCGGGTGATTTCGGAGAAAACCGGAGTGCCGGAGGGTTACCGGAACCCCCCCCCCCCCGAGAACTAGTGGGCCTAGATGAGCCTTAGTGGAGAGAGGGGCTGCCAGGGCAGGCCGCGCGCCCCCTCCCCCTTGTGTCTGAATTGGACTAGGAGGGGGTGGCGCCCCCCTTTCCTTCCTCTCTCCGACTCCTTCATCCCCCCTCCTAGTAGGACTAGGAAAGAAGGAATCCTACTCCTACTAGGAGGAGGATTCCTCCCCTCCTTGGCGCGCCGTAGGGTCGGACAGCCTCCCCGCTTGCTCCTTTTTATATGGGGGCAGGGGGCACACTAGAACACAAAAGTTGACATTGTTTAGCCGTGTGCGGTGCCCCCTCCACCATAATCCACCTCGGTCATATCATTGTAGTGCTTAGGCGAATCCCTGTTGTGGTAGCTTCATCATCACCGTCATCACGCCGTCGTGCTAACGAAACTCTCCCTCGACACTCAGTTGGATCTAGAGTTTGCGGGACGTCACCGAGCTAAATGTGTGCAGATCACGGAGGTGCCGTACCTTCGGTGCTAGGATCAGTCGGATCGTGAAGACGTTTGACTACATCAACCGCGTTGTCATAACGCTTCCGCTTATGGTCTATGAGGGTACGTGGACAACACTCTTCCCCTCTCATTGCTATACATCACCATGATAGATCTTATGTGTGCGTAGGATTTTTTTTGAAATTACCGTGTTCCCCAACAGAGAAGAGGGATTGTAGGGCCTCCGGCAAGGTGTCCGGGAAGCGTGCCCCCTCTGAGTGCACAGCACCCGTTGACGACGTGCCGGAGTGTTCCAACAGCAAGAGATCCAAGGTTGCAGCACCACAACTGAAGAAGGTCCCGGCAAGGCTGGCTGGTGTTGATGGTACTTTCACCATCAGTGCCACCCTTGACGACAAATAGGAAAGCGCGCTCGTTGCCTTCCCGTGGGCGAATATCGATGTGTTTGCATGGCAACCATCTGATATCCCTGGTGTTCCTAGGGAGGTAATGGAGCACCACCTTGTTGTTTGCCCACATGCCCGACCCGTCAAGCAGAAAGTTAGGAAGCAAGCCTTGGAGTGGCAGTAGTTCATTGCCGAGGAAATCAAGAAGTTAGAGGCAACTGGATTGGTCAGAGGAGCACTACACCCTACATGGTTACCAAACCCAGTGGTAGTTCGGAGGGTGAATGGGAAATGGAGGCTTTCAATTGATTTCACAGATCTCAATGAGGCTTGCCCGAAGGACCCATTCCCCTTGTCGCGCATCAATCAGATTGTGGATTCTACTGCAGGGTGTGATTTTCTCTCCTTTTTGGATGCATACTTCGGGTATCACCAGATCTTCATGTCCAAAGAAGATGAAGAGAAAACATCATTCATCACTCCATGTGGTACGTACTGCTTTGTCCGCGTGCCTTTTATATTGAAGAGTGTCGGGTCTACTTTTGCAAGAGCAGTCCAGATGGGTTTTGAGCCGCAACTGCACAGAAACATAGAAGCCTATATGGATGACATTGTGGTCAAGACCAAGGATAAGGCCACCCTTATCCGAGATTTGGAGGAGACATTTGCTAATTTATGCAAGATCAACTTGAAGCCTAACCCGGAGAAGTGTGTGTTTGGTGTTCCCTCCGGCAAGCTACTTGGATTCTTCGTGTCCCATCGGGGGATTGAAGCCAACCCCGAAAAGATCAAGGCCATTGAGTAGATCCAAGCGCGAAGGACGGTTAAGGATGTGAGGCTCTTGATGGGATGCATTGCCGCACTAAGCGGATTCATTTCCAAGTCTGCCAAGCGTGCCTTGCTGTTCTTCAAAATTTTGAAGAAGGCAGGGCCTATGAAATGGACCTCGGAAGTAGATACAACTTTGCAAGAGTTGAAGACTTAACTGTCATCTGTGCCTACCTTGGTTGCACCCAAACCTCAAGAGTCGTTACTGCTTTACTTGGTAGCAACCAACCTAGTGGTCTGTGCAGCCTTGGTAGCACAGCGAGAAGTGGGTAAAGCAGAGAGCGGCCAGACCGCGACAGAGTCAGAAGAGGATCAAAACAGCAGTAAGCATGGCAATGAGTGCAACCCCAAGGACGCGGCAAGGAAGAAAGTGGTGCAGCGCCTAGTATACTTTGTTAGCTCCTTGTTGCAAGGGGCTAGATCGAGGTACTCTGCTGTGCAAAAGTTGATCTTTGGCCTCGTCATCGCCTCAAGGAAACTGCGCCACTACTTCCAAGCCCATGAGATCACGGTTGTTACTTGTTTTCCGTTGCAAAGGATCCTTCGAAACCCTGAGGCTACTGGCAGAATAGTGGAGTAGGATTTGGAGTTATCCAGCTTTTGTTTGAAGTTTGAGAGAACTTCAACCATTCAAAGCAGGGCATTGGCAGAGTTTATTGCAAAATGGACGCCAACACCTAATGAGGAAGCAATGGAAACAACTCTCCTCGGCAAGGAATCGCCCCAAGAATGGATTATGTATTTTGATGGTGCTTTTTCCAAATGCACTTTGCCTAGGAAGAAGCCACCAACAATATAGCTGAGTATGAAGGGCTCCTTGCCAGGCTCAGGATTGCAGCAGAATTGGGAATTAAGAAGCTGATCATTCGAGGAGATTCACGGTTGGTGGTGAGACAAGTCAACAAGGATTATCAAAGCCCATTGATGGAAGCATATGTTGAGGAAGTAAGGAGGTTAGAGGAGCGCTTTGACGGGTTGCAAACAAAGCACGTACCCCGTGCGGAAAACAGCATAGTTGATCACCTGTCAAAGTGTGATGCGCAGAAGCTTCTTGTGGAACCAGGAACTTTTTTTCTCCACCTCTCTCAACCCTCTGTATCACCATCCACAATGGCCTGGAGAAGGAGAAAGCTAGACTATGGTAAGCCTCTCCCGATCGAGTTATCCGCTCCCGGCAAAGACCCTGCCGGAAACAGCTCCTCACAGCCTGCCGGACCACCCCCTCTAGTCGGGCCAGTGGACCCCGCGAATGAGGCTAGTGCTCCCGCAGCCGAGGAGGTGGCGCAAGTCCTCGTTGCCGAGCCTCAGGCTCCAACTTGGGTAAGGCACATCGTCCGCTTCCTCCAAACCAGAGAACTCCCCGGCGACCCAGATGAAGATGAGAAAAAAGCTCAGACGGCTAGTATGTATCAGTTTGTCGATGACACTCTATACAGAAGGAGGCCCAACAGTGTGAAATTGAAGTGTGTCTGCCGGGAGGATGGAAAGGAACTGCTAGCTAAGATTCACAGAGGAATGTGCGGCTCACACATTGGATCAAGGGAATTAGTTGGGAAAGCATTCCAGCAAGGATTCTATTTTCCCACAGCCCTCCAAGACACAGTTGAGCTTGTCAGGACATGTGAAGCCTGTTAGTTCCATTCCTAGAAAACACACCTGCCTGCCCAAGCTCTTCAGACAATCCCTCTGGCATGGCCATTTTCAGTCTGGGGGCTCGATATATTCGGCCCCTTCCCCCGAGCAATCGGGGGCTTTGAATTCTTGTTGTTGCCATTGACAAGTTTACAAAGTGGCCGGAAGTGACTGCCGTGAGGAAGGTGACTGCTCAGTCAGCTATCAAGTTCTTGAAAGAATTGGTGTGTCGTTTCGGAGTTCCGAAAAGGATCATCACTGTTAACGGCACCCAATTCACAAGCCACGCCTTCATGCAATATGTTCAAAACCCTCGGATGCAAGATCTCATTTTCCTCTGTGGCACACCCCCTGAGCAATGGACAAGCTAAGAGGGCGAACGCTGAAGTGCTTCGTGGACTCAAGACAAGAACTTTCGATACACTACAGAAGCACGGTAGGCGGTGGATCGAGGAGCTGCCGATAGTTCTCTGGTCCCTCAGAACGACACCTAATCAAGCTACCGGGTAGACTCCCTTCTCCCTGGTCTACGGGGCAGAAGAAGCTATTCCCACGGAACTCATTCATTGGTCTCCTCGGGTGCTTGCCTATGTTGAAGTAGCGCAAGATCAGCACCGTCGTGACGGCGTTGTGCTACTTGAGGAGAACCGTCTCCGGGCCACTACGCGTGCTGCACGCTATAAGCAAGCCATGCGTCGCTATCACAGCCGCAGTGTTCATGCCCGGTGTCTTTACAAAGGTGACCTTGTTCTTAGGCGCGTTCAGTCCGCCAAGGGTACACACAAGTTATCACCGAAGTGGGAAGGCCCTTACTGGGTAGTACGAGTCTGCAGACCCAGCGCAGTCCGTCTGGAGATCGGAGATGGCATATCGTTGCAAAACTCATGGAACATTGAGCATCTCCGTAAGTTCTACCCGTAAGGCGCAGAGGCTGCTGGGCCCTACCCGGCAGCCACCCATTGTACATGCACTACTAGGGAAAACCTTATACACAACATCTTAGCAGTAGAGCTGGACAAAATAGGGCGCTACTACTACTTAGTAGTAGCATTTTTAAATAAACCGTGTTACTGCTACTACTTTAGCAGTAGCGCATTCTGCGAAACCGCGCTTCTGCTATATTTGTACTGGGCGCAGATGGCTAGCCCCACTTAGCAGTAGCGCGTACCACTGACCAGCGCTACTGCTACGGCTCGTAGTAGTAGCGCGTTTCCCTGAAACGCGCAACTACTTACTTAACTTATCCTGGAGCGGTACACCCTGCACACTCACTCCCTCTCACTCGCTCTCGCCCACGCCGAACCCGTACATCGTCCGTCGCCGCCGCGCTGCTCCTCGCCGAGGTACTCCATCCTCCCTCCTAGCCCCTCCTCCTCCGGCCGTCCTCCTCCCACCGCCCCTCTCCCTCCTCCTCCGGCCACCCCCTCCCTCCTCCTCCGGCCACCCCCTCCCCCTCCAACCCCGCCCCTCCCTCCTCCTCCGGCCGCCCCCTCCCCCTCCTCACCCCGCCCCCTCCCTCCTCCGATCCCATCGGCCTCCTCCCCCTTCTCCTCTATCCTCCTCCTCCCTTCCCCTCCTCCCTCCATCTCTTTTTTTATGTTTTTCACTGTAGTTTCTTACTATTGTATAATGTAGTTTTTTTAATGTTTTTAGTAAGTGTTTAAAATAATTAGTAAGTAAATTAATAAACTAGTTGAACTAGTTTAGTTTTAGTAAGAACTAGTTGAATTAATAGAACTAATGTATTTTTAGTAAGAAATTAATATAACTAGTTGAACTAGTTTATTTTTAGAAAGAACTAGTTTATTTCTATTTATAGTAAGTTTATATTTAGTAAGAACTAGTTGAACATGTCACATTTGTTGTTATTTTTTTAGTTTAAGCAATTATTCCCGCATCGATGTCGTTCGCTAGGGTTTTAGTTGTATTAGTGTTGTTATATGTATGATACTATTCGAGATGTATTAGTGATAACTTATAGGGTTTTTGTTTTTGCAGAAATCAAGGAGCCCCTCCATCATCCCCGTCGTCGTCCCTGTCACTGACCCCCTCCGACCTCGAGGTGAAACCAGCCAAATCTCCAAGTCAATATGGGTCCTATAAGATATGGTGTAGATAAAAACATATATATCTTGTGTTGCTCAAATATGATATGTGGTTTCCCAAGTGGTCGGTCATGTTCATGTTACACCTCCGAGTGGCCTATGTTTTGCCGGAGTGTTGATTAATTTCCATTCCCACAAATTTCAGGCGCTCGATATGTCTTGTTTTAGCAAAGGTCATGCCGGAATTTTCCGTGAATTTTGGCATGACTTGTGCTAGAATATGTAGGAAATATCGAGTGGCCTGGATTTTCTAGAAAGATAATTAAACTATATTTCGGGTTGACTTTAAGTCTATCGAGGCCAAAGAATCCCGACTGTTGTCGTGGGGTGTAATGCACTAAGGGAACAAGAAAAGACTCGACAGATCGATAGTCTCCGTGATGAATAATAATGATCTAATTTATTTTTTAGTACATATATTTAATTGTACAAGTTTAATATTTGAATTATGAACATAGGAAATGTCATACTCGAATGAAGAAAGTCTCCCGGGGGAGTGCGACTGGTGCCACGATGACCGGGGTTTCTGCGACAGGCCTCACCTAGACGAAGGTCGGCACTTCAACATTAAGCTCGAGGAGGCCTTCGATTGTGACACGGTAAGCTACGATGCAAAGTGTTTTTTTCGTAATTAAGCTCGACTTCTACTACTTCAACGTGTAATTTCCATATTTTACAATTCGACTAGCTTATCCCATGCCATGCAAGACGCTATGTCTTGGAGAGGATGGGTTTTGAAGATCATGAGAGGAATGAAACAAATAAAATTAACCTAAGGACCCATCATGATATGGATTTTGAGGTAAATCTATACAATTCTGAGAGCGTATCCCATTTTGGTTGCCCGGGTTGGGAAGCACTTTGCAAGATGTATGATTTTCAAGAGGGTATGTTTGTCACCATGGATCTTGGTGATCCTGACATCGACCAAGACAATTTGGACATTTGGGTCCTTGTTGATACGCTTCCAATTCTACCGCTATGTGAGTTTACAAACATAGTTATTAACTAATTTATATTGTTCATTTCAAAATAGTTGACAGCTTATTTCCATTGACAGCTTATTTTCATTGCTCAAACAATGTGGGGAACATGGTAGACAGAACCTACTACACCGATGGCTGTGAGTTAACTTATCAGGAGAAAAATCATCTGGTCGCATTTTGTACTGATCTTGAGAATTAAAATATCTATAATTAAACTCCTCCACATTATGGTCAATACGTGCCACTAGTGCACCTGTCGAACTACCATAACATCCATGGAGATGCCATGGTAAGATTTTTTACTATTACGACATCCGTGCATCTTTTGCATAAATTATTTTAAAACTTAACTACATTGCTAACTACGAAGTTATTACTATGTTTTTCAACAAAAAATCCCGAATGATTATGTGCCTTATCTGATGTATCAGAATGGTCGCCTTGATGTTTTGAACATACAGCCAGGTCGTCCTACAAATCTCACCTGTCCATACCCGGATTTCTAAAACCGGTGGACACATGATAATCAAAGAATGGAAAAAATGTATGGACAGTCGTAAGGAGGTTCTTGGAAGCAACATTGTGCGAAAGGCAAGAATTGGAGACAGGATAATCTCCATTCTCCATAATGGAGAGTCAAGGGCTATCTTGTTTTATGTTATTTTACCTAAGAGAATACAGTAGGTCCTAAGAGAATGTAGTAGGTCCTATGAGGTACAATATTTATTATGTGGTACAATGTGTTAGAGTTGATGATGAGGAGTAGTTGTGATTATGACTAGTGACCAACTTGCTATGTGATGTCTCATTGATGGAAACGATGATCATGATGAGGTGTTATATGACACTGATGTATTATGATGATAAGTTGTTAATGATATGATGATGATGACAATGATATTTATTATATCATTGGGTGAAAGAACCGCGGATTAGTTTCAAGTGGATGTCCATCCACTTGAAACTAGTCCACGTTTCTTTCACCCAGTGATGTAATAACTCATTATGATGTAAAAACAATCTCTAAATTACTGTTGTATGAAAACTTGTATAAAGGTGTATGAATACAACATGAAATAAAAAAGAAATAAAATATGGAATAATAGTAGTAGCGCGGGCTGGGAGAAGCGCTACAAGTAATTACCAGTAGCGCTCTTTGGGGAAAGCGCTACTAGTAAGTCGATATAGCAGTAGCATGGGTTAACCCACGCTATTGCGAACCTTTAGCTGTAGCGCCGTACCAGTAGCGCTCTTGCACGCGCTACTGATAGGCCCAAAACAAGCACTACTACTAGGCTTTTCCCTAGTAGTGATGGCATTGCCGAAGTTGCATGTAACCCCTTGTACAAGCCGGGGCGATGACCCCATGCAAGAGAAAATAAAGAAGCACTGTAGCGAGGGCCCAACTAAGATTGCATGCATGCACAAGCACACCCAGATCATTGCATAAGCATTTCATGAGCATTTGCCTATGCATATAGATAGGATTATATCTTGCATTCATTCTCATCTACATGGAGTTGGAGGTTCTTGGCATAAACCTGTCTTCGGCAAAGGACAAGAAGATTGCACGGGACGGCAGGCCAAACAGATAAGTTTACCCCTTGTCCATTAGTATTCTGTAAAGCTACTTTGCATAAGAAAACCTCGCCTCCCTCTTTGAAACGTAGGTGCTCTCATCCATGACTCGAACGCTGCTTCCGTCAGGGTGGTCGCAGTGGCCTTTGGGAAGAAGGGGTTGTCCCCTCTGTCTGTTCCTTGGCAGATGAGTTCTCTAGCAGACAAAGAGGGTGCCGGCAGGATATCTTGTCGGGGAAAACTCGTTTATTCTATTAAAGAGGCACTTTGCCTATGCATGGACATACACATGCACGAGACTCATCTTTTTTCATTCATATGTAGTTACAAGTACAAGCATTACAGAATACAAAGATGGACTTGAGAGATTACATTATTTGAATTAAAATTTGGCAATTGCCGGCTAGATTTAAGATTGAAAATAGATAAGTGTTCCGTTATGCCTTTGCCCCTATCCATCTCCTGCAGGAAGAGGTCAAACGGACCAAAGGCACGCACAGCTAGGATTCGGCGCCAGTCCCCGGTAGGGAGGAAGAAACCGAAGGGCGGGCTTGGATGGTGACGCTGCCGGGGGACCAGATGGGTGGTACGGAGTCACCGGCAAACACGACTCGTCGGAATGGTCGTCCCCATTCTTCACATCGTGGGTTGCCGGTGCCATCCACATCACTACTACCTGAAGACCTCGGCGCGGCCGCCACGCCGGCACCATGCTCTCTGAACCCTCCCACAGAGAGCATGGTCGTCCCCGGGAGCCCTGAAGTTAGAAGTCACTGCACGTCCCGAAGACGTTTGAGAAAGCAAGTGCCTTCCTGTCTGAAGAAGAAAACCGCGTCCAGGAGGAGCTAGATTCGCCCCTGTTAGCGGCGAATCTCTCCTACAGATCCTCCCCGATGCTGCGAAGGGAAGAAAAATGGGGAGCGATCGACTACCACACGTTGTGCCCATCTCGAGCCGCGGCATGGTGTTGGCCGCATCCCCTCCCACTGAAGTCAAGGCCACAGGCGACCTGGCAGAAAGCGCGCCGGGGTTGCCACTCCCGGCGTCGGTGCCTCACTGCCCGAACCTTCCGTTCAGATCCAAGGGAAATCCCAAACAGAAGCCCGGGCTAGCCCCGGGTCCTTCCCTTCAGTATTACCAGAAGAAGCAGAGAACCAGGAAAGAAGGAAGAGAGGGATGCAGAGGTGGATGACTCTACCCTCCTTCACCCCTCCCTTTTATAGGCTGGGCGAGGAAAGGCAGCTGCTCCGTTGACAGGCAATCGCCGCCCTCCTCCACCAATTCAAGACGGATGGACCCACTTCGAGATGCTCTTCCGCACCTCGCGCCTTTGTTACCTACCCCACACTATGCATGCAACATACGTGGCTGAGGATAAGAGCGCGCTGTGGGAAGAGTAATTTGGCAGTTTCTACCCTGTGCGTTAAAGTCATTCACATGCCGTCACTACCGCGGACCCACCACTATTGGCTTTACACGACACGTGATGAAATTGGAAACCACCCCCAAGTTCAAGACTAATGAAGCAGCAATGGAAAACCTCAAAGGGGCCAACCCCTTCAGCAACCTTGCTTGTGCACTTATTAGGCTCTACCCCGTCGACGCTCCACAGCGTGATCCGGGCAGGCCCAGGGGCTTCTGTCGGTGCAACAGACCCCGAGTATGTTGCCCAACTGTGCACAGACACAAGATCAAGATTGGAGCACCACCTTAAGCCAGAGATTGAAGAACCAAGAGACTTGAAGAATCAACATGCAGCTCAGAGAGATCAAGATCGAGCCAAAGGGACAGGATATCGGCAAGAGAAGGGCCTCCCTCGTCGGGCAGACGAGCCCGGCAAGGGGCCAGGCCACCACCAGAAGCAAGCAGTCAAGACTCCCCGGCAGCACCTGCCCGGGCTAGCGTGGCCTGAACAACCCCGCCAAACAGTAGCCATCTCCTACAGAAGAAACCCACAGGTGACACCCGTCCAACCACGTGTCAAGAGAATAGGAGCAAAGCTGGCAAGATAAGCCCAGCAGGCCTTGCCAGGCAGCTAGTGATGTAACACTGAGCGGTCCATTTAATGCACCTTGCCAGCCCGCAGAGTTAGGTATGATAGCACTATTTGCTATCATATCAGTCGGTAATGACTATTTTTCCACCGTGGTGACTCCTTAATCTATAAAAGGAGGCCCATGGCAATCGTAGGAGGGGGTTAGAGGTTTTGGAAAGTTGACAATACCCAAGCCATCATACACTTGTGGCACCGTAGCCTTGAGGCAAGCCTTGTCGGGCCAGTGTACGACACACCACCTCATTCCTTTCCACCATCAATCCACCAAAGCAGGAGTAGGGTTTTACGCCTCACGGCGGCCCGAACCTAGGTAAATTGCTTGTGTCTTCCCCGTCGTGCTGTCGCACGCTAGTGTGCTCTTTGTGCAACGCGACGTCCCCCTCCGAACCAGTAAGGGGCTGCCCGGTCCCATAGGTGGCCGCGGATATCCCGCGACACCACCGGCCTTGGCATCTTCAGCGTGTTGTAGTCATAGCGAGATGCCACCATGAATTTTGCTAGTGCTGGACGACCAAGGATTCCATTGTGCGACAAGGGGAGATCAACCACGGCAAACATGACCTTCTTAGTTCGGTAGTTCAATTCTCCTCCGAATGTCACTAGCAGCGTGATCTTTCCCTTGGGACGACTCCTACCGGGATTGATCCCTTGGAAAGAACCAGTAACCTTGAGCTCTTCATCTGCTATCTGAAGCTTGTTGAGTGATGTCGCTTGAAGCTACATCAGTATTTCCCCAAAGAGGAAGGGATGATGCAGCACAGCGGCGGTAGGTATTTCCCTCAGATGTGAAACCAAGGTTATCGAACCAGTAGGAGAACCAAGCAACACAACGTAAACAACACCTCCACACAAATAACAACATCTCGCAACCCACGTGTTAAAGGGGTTGTCAATCCCTTCCGGGGTACAGAGCCTCAAGATAGGCAAATGGACGTGAGGTAAATTTCTAATAGATTGATAGATCAAACGCCAAATAAAATAAATAAGAATAAATTGAATCAAGTTATTTTTCTATTTTTTGTTTAATAGATCTAAAAATAAATGCAAAGGAAAAGTAGATCGCAAAAGCAAATATATGAGAAAGAGACCCAGGGGCCATAGGTTTCACTAGTGGCTTCTCTCAAGAAAAATAGCAAACGGTGGGTGAACAAATTACTGTTGGGCAATTGATAGAACTTCAAATAATCATGATGATATCCAGGCAATGATCATTACATAGGCATCACGCCCAAGATTAGTAGACCGACTCATGCCTGCATCTACTACTATTACTCCACACATCTACCGCTATCCAGCATGCATCTAGTGTATTAAGTTCATGGAGAAACGGAGTAATGCAATAAGAACGATGACATGATGTAGATAAGATCTATCTATGTAGAGAGAGACCCATCGTTTTGTCCTTAGTAGCACCGATACATATGTGTCGGTTCCCCTTCTGTCACTAGGATCAAGCACCGTAAGTTCAAACCCACTACAAAGCACCTCTTCCCATTGCAAGATAAATAGATAAAGTTGGACAAACAAAACCGAAATATCGGAGAAGAAATATGAGACTATAAGAAATCATGCATATAAGAGACCAAAGAAACTCAAATAACTTTCATGGATATAAAAAGATGGATATGATAATAAACTCAAAGTTCATCGATCCCAACAAAAGAGTTACATCATATGGATCTTGATACGCCTCCATCGTATCTATAATTTTTTATTGTTCCATGCCAATATTATACAACTTTCATATACTTTTGGCAACTTTTTATACTATTTTTGGGACTAACATATTGATCCAATGCCCAGTGCCAGTTCCTGTTTGTTGCAGAAAATCCATATCAAACGGATTCCAAACGGGATAAAAACTGATGGAGCTTTTTTTTGGAATATATGTGATTTTTGGGAAGAAGAATCAACGCGAGACGATGCCCGAGGGGGCCACGAGGTAGGGGGCGCGCCCCAGGGGGTCAGGCACGCCCTGGGCCCTCGTGGCCACCCCGTAAGGCCGTTTGTGCCCTTCTTTCGCCGCAGGAAAGCTAATATCCGGATAAAAATTGTGTACAAAATTCAGCCCAATCGGAGTTACGGATCTCCCGGAATTTAAGAAACGGTGAAAGGGCAGAATCAAAAACGCAGAAACAGAGAGAGACAGAGAGACAGATCCAATCTCGGAGGGGCTCTCACCCCTCCCGTGCCATGGAGGCCATGGACCAGAGTGGAGACCCTTCTCCCATCTAGGGAGAAGGTCAAGGAATAAGAAGAAGAAGAAGAAGAAGAAGAAGAAGAAGGGGGCTCTCTCCCCCTCTCTCCCGGTGGCGCCGGAACGCCACCGGGGCCATCATCATCACCGCAATCTACACGAACAACTTCACCGCCATCATCACCAACTCTTCCCCCCTCTATGCAGCGGTGTAACCCCTCTTTCACCCACTGCAATCTCTACTTAAACATGGTGTTGAACGCTATATGTTATTTCCCAATGATGTATGGCTATCCTATGATGTTTGAGTAGATCCGTTTTATCCTATGGGTTAATTGATGACCGTGATTGGTTTGAGTTGCATGTTTTATTATTGGTGTTGTCCTATGGAGCTCTCCGTGTCGCACAAGCGTGAGGGATCCCCTCTATTGGGTTTGCAATATGTTCATAATTTGCTTATGGTGGGTGGCGTGTGTGACAGAAGCACAGACCCGAGTAAGTAGGTTGTTTGCGTATGGGAATAAAGAGGACTTGATACTTTAATGCTATGGTTGGGTTTTACCTTAATGATCTTTAGTAGTTGCGGATGCTTGCTAGAGTTACAATCATCAGTGCATATGATCCAAGAATACAAAGTATGTTAGCTTATGCCTCTCCCTCAAATAAAATTGCAATAATGATTACCGGTCTAGTTATCGATTGCCTAGGGACAAATAACTTTCTTATGTGACAACAAGCTCTCTACTAAAACTAACTTAGTTGTGTCTTCATATAAACATCCCCTACTTTTTATTTACGCGCTCTTTATTCTCTTGCAAACCTATCCAACAACACCTACAAAGTACTTCTAGTTGCATACTTGTTCTAGGTAAAGTGAACGTCAAGCGTGCGTAGAGTTGTATCGGTGGTTGATAGAACTTGAGGGAATATTTGTTCTACCTTTATCTCCTCATTGGGTTTGACACTCTTACTTATCGAAAGAGGCTAGAATTGATCCCCTATACTTGTGGGTTATCAAGAAATTTTTCTGGCGCCGTTGCCGGGGAGCAATAGCGTGGGGTGAATATTCTCGTCTATGCTTGTTTTCTTTATCACTAAGTAATTTTTCTGTGCTGTTCTAAGTTGTTCTCTATCTTTAGTTATGGATATGGAACACGAAATACCAAAACAATTAGTTTTACTTGCTACTCATGGAGATGGGTAACCTCCAAAAACCCTCGATGCTCATTATGTGAAAGAGATTATGTACTACTTTGATAATCCTGAGAAAACCCCATTCAATTATGTTATGGGAGTAACGTTGAATCAACGTGAATATTTTAGGGATTATCGCTTGACTCAAAAAGGGAAACTATCATGGGATCAAATTTATATGTTGCATTGGTATGCTCGGCAACTATGCTTGTGATATGATTATACTTGTTGCTCTAGGATGAAGGCTCCACACCTTCCCTTTTCATGCGAATTTAATGATAATGAAACGTTAGCTTCTTATGCTAATGGTATATATGATTATTATGATGTGGAACGAATAGAAGAATTCGTTGCTTTTATGGGTGCTTATGAAATTGAATCTTTGTTTAAAGAGTGTGAAAATCTTGATGATGCTGTTTATAGACCTGAAATTTTTGCTATACTTAAATATTTCTATGAAAATTATGAATTCAATTCCAATATTGGTGATTTTATTGAGAGAGTTTCCACTGTCCAAAAAGAGACTAATATTTTGCAGGAGTATATGGAGTAAATTGATGAAACTATGGGCTCATTGGATGATAAAGATGACGAGGACAGCGAAGAACAAAAGGAGTAAGAGCGGATTAGCTACCTGTGCCCACCTTCTAATGAGAGTAACTCTTCAACTCATATGTTGTTTAATTTCCCTTCGTGCTTACCGAAGGATGATTGCTATGATAATTGCTATGATCCAGTTGATTCTTTTGAAATATCCCTTTTTGATAATTTTTTATTGCTCCATGCCAATATTCTATAACTTTCATATACTTTTGGCAACTTTTTATACTATTTTTGGGACTAACATATTGATCCAGTGCCCAGTGACAGTTCTTGTTTGTTGCATGTTTTTTGTTTCGCAGAAAATCCATATCAAACAGAGTCCAAACGGGATAGAAACTGATGGAGATTTTTTTTGGAATATATGTGATTTTTGGCAAGAAGAATCAACGCGAGACGATGCCCGAGAGGGGAACGTGGTTGGGGGCGCGCCCCAGGGGGTCAGGCGCGCCCTGGGCCCTCGTGGCCACCCCGTAAGGCAGTTGGTGCCCTTCTTTCGCCACAAGAAAGCTAATATACGGATAAAAATCAACTCCAAAATTCAGCCCAATCGGAGTTACGGATCTCCGGGAATTTAAGAAACGGTGAAAGGGCAGAATCGAAAACGAAGAAACAAAGAGAGAAAGAGAGACAGATCCAGTCTCGAAAGGGCTCTCGCCCCTCCCATGCCATGGAGGCCATGGACCAGAGGGGAAACCCTTCTCCCATCTAGGGAGAAGGTCAAGGAAGAAGAAGAAGAAGGGGTCTCTCTCCCCCTCTCTCCCGGTGGTGCCGGAACGCCACCGGGGCCATCATCATCACCGCAATCTACACCAACAAGTTCAACGCCATCATCACCAAGTCTTCCCCCCTCTATGCAGCAGTGTAACCCCTCTTTTACCTCCTGCAATCTCTACTTAAGCATGGTGCTGAATGCTATATATTATTTCCCAATGATGTATGGCTATCCTATGATGTTTGAGTACATCCGTTTTGTCCTATGGGTTAATTGATGATCGTCATTGGTTTGAGTTGCATGTTTTATTATTGGTGTTTTCCTATGGTGCTCTCCATGTTGCGCAAGCGTGAGGGATCCCCGCTGTAGGGTTTGCAATATGTTCATAATTTGGTTATGGTGGGTGGCGTGAGTGATAGAAGAACACACCCGAGTAAGTAGGTTGTTTGCGTATGGGAATAAAGAGGACTTGATACTTTAATGCTATGGTTGGGTTTTACCTTAATGATATTTAGTAGTTGCGGATGCTTGCCAGAGTTCCAATATAAGTGCATATGATCCAAGAAGATAAAGTATGTTAGCTTATGCCTCTCCCTCAAATAAAATTGCAATAATGATTACCGGTCTAGTTATCGATTGCCTAGGGACAAATAACTTTCTTATGTGACAACAAGCTCTTACTAAAACTAACTTAGCTGTGTCTTCATCTAAACATCCCCTACTTTTTAGTTACACGCTCTTTATTATCTTGCAAACCTATCCAACAACACCTACAAAGTACTTCTAGTTTCATACTGGTTCTAGGTAAAGCGTACGTTAAGAATGTGTAGAGTTGTATCGGTGGTCGATAGAACTTGAGGGAATATTTGTTCTACCTTTAGCTCCTCGTTGGGTTCGACACTCTTACTTATCGAAAGAGGCTACAATTGATCCCCTATACTTGTGGGTTATCAGATCTCCAAGAGACCATTGTATTGAGAATCAAGAGAGAGAGAGAGAGAGAGAGAGAGAGAGAGAGGAAGCCATCTAGCTACTAACTACGGACACGAAGGTCTACAAAGAACTACTCACGGATCATCAGAGAGGCACCAATGGCGGTGGTGAACCCCATCCAAGATGGTGTCTAGATTGGATGTGGTGGTTCTGGACTCTGCGGCGGCTGGATCAATATTTCGTCGACTCCCCTCGGGTTTCTGGAATATTGGGGTATTTATAGAGCAAAGAGGCAGCCCGGGGGGCATCCGAGGTGGGCACAACCCACCAGAGCGCGCCTGGGCCTCCTGGTGTGCCCTGGTGGATTGTGCTCTCCTCTGAGCACCCCCCCAGGCGCAGCCAGGGCCCATTATGTTCCTTCTGGTCCCAAAAAAAAAGCTCCATAAAGTTTCATTGCGTTTGGACTCCGTTTGACATTGATTTCGTGTGATGTAAAAAACATGCAGAAAATAGCAACTGACACTTGCACTATGTCAATAGGTTAGTACCAAAAATGATATAAAATGATTATAAAACATCCAAGACTGGTAATATAACAGCATGGAACAATCAAAAATTATAGATACGTTGGAGACATATCATTGAGCACCTTGGGGGAAATCAGATTCAACCCAGCACCGCCGTCAACCAACATTTGTGTAACCTTGAGACTCTGCCGCAGGCTCCACCGCATTGACATCACGAGCCCACCATTCAAATTGGCGGTGAGAGGAGTGCAAGGATGCACCCCTGTTAGCGCATAGGGCGTCAGTGGCCTTCTGAAACTCCTGCTCACTGGTTCCTTCTTCATCCCTGTCGGTGTCAAAACCGGCGGATCTCGGGTAGGGGGTCCCGAACTGTGCGTCCAAGGCGGATGGTAACAGGAGGCAGGGGGCACAATGTTTTACCCAGGTTCGGGCCCTCTTGATGGAGGTAAAACCCTACGTCCTGCTTGATTAATATTGATGATATGGGTAGTACAAGAGTAGATCTACCACGAGATCGGAGAGGCTAAATCCTAGAAGCTAGCCCATGGTATGATTGTATGTTGTAGTTGTTGTTGTCCTACGGACTAAAACCCTCCGGTTTATATAGACACCGGAGAGGGTTAAGGTTACACAAGGTCGGCTACAAAGGAGGAGATACACATATCCGCATTGCCTAGCTTGCCTTCCACGCCAAGTAGAGTCCCATCTGGACACGAGACGAAGTCTTCAATCTTGTATCTTCATAGTCTAACAGTCGGGCCAATGGAGATAGTCCGGCTGTCCGGAGACCCCCTAATCCAGGACTCCCACAGTAGCCCCTGAACCAGGCTTCGATGACGATGAGTCCGGCGTGTAGTATTGTCTTCAGCATTGCAAGGCGGGTTCCTCCTCTGAATATACCACGGAAGAATTTGAATATAAGGATAGTGTCCGACCCTACAAAATAAGTTCCACATACCACCGTAGAGAGAATAATATTTTCACAAATCTAATTTGCTGACTTGTTTTGGCAACACGACATTATGCCATGGCCCGGTGATTATTCGAACTGTTTCCTTTAACTAGCCCCGCACATAACGCGAGGCAGTTTTTCGACACGTCTTGTCAAAGCAAAGATCGTGTCCCCTTATTACGGGATTCTCATCAATACGGGCGTGGGTAACCAAACCGTGTCTAGGACTCCTAGATTATAGGCAAGTCCCAAACGGCTACGGAGAGGATGCTTGATATTCACCCTCTTTATAAAGGGACAAGGCTTTTAATATTTTCCCTCCTGTGCTCAATCGAATCCTTCCCTCGCCTCGAGTTCTAACACCCAAAGCCCAGGTCAGGTGCTCCGGATCTAGCCTTCAAGGCTGGTGGATGCCCTCCTCCGTTACGGAAGAAAACATCAAGAAGTTGAGGGAGACCAGATACCTGACCGCCGAGATTTCGCATTGGCTGCCTGCCCGAGGGCAGGTCGTCCCTACTCCTGAACCCAATGAAGACGTCGTGTTCATCTCCCACTTCCTCCGAGGACTAGGCCTCACTCTAGATCCCTTCGTTAGGGGGTTGATGTTTTATTACGGGCTAGATTTCCACGATCTAGCCCTGGACTCCTTTCTCCACATATCGACATTCATTGTCGTGTGTGAGGCCTTCCTCCGCATTACCCCTCACTTCGGCTTGTGGCTCAAGAACTTTGACGTGAAGCCGAAGATGGTCGAGGGGCAGTATGCAGCATGCGGAGGCGCATTAATAAGCAAGATAGCAGGAGCTTCGTGGCCCAAAGGTTCCTTTCCAAAGGTATCCGGATTATGGCAACATGGGTGGTTTTATATCACAGCTCCCGGAAGTGCCAAGTGGGTGAATGCCCCTGCTTTCCGCTCAGGCCCTCCACCACAACTGATGTCATGGATTAGGAGAGGGCTGAGATGGGGTTCTGCCAAGGACGTGCCTGTACTGCAAAGCCGCATCCAAAATCTCTTCGAAGGAGATTTCAATTTGATTATGGTGGCGCAAGTCATGCTGGTTCGTCGAGTCCAGCCTTGCAAACGCCGGCCCCTATGCATGTGGGAGTTCAACCCAGAAGGGCCGCGTACTATTCAGAATTTCCTCGGCCTGACGCACGAGGAGATGTACAAATCATTCTTCGGACCCCAAATAGAGTGTCTGGATACCACCGAGGACATGGGCCTGAGCAGCAACCGTACCGCCAACCAAGTAAGTAATCCTTCAGCCGAACACACCGTCTTTTGTTTACCATGACGTCATTCTGAGAAATCGCTCTTTGACCAGGACTGGATAACAAAGGCGAAGATGATTCGGTGTTCGGCCCCCCTTCTTGAGGGTTTGGAAAATCCGGTACTGGAAAAGATGCTCGAGCTAGCACCTTGCCCGGAGCCCTCAAAGGAAGACAAAGGGGGAATAATGAGGGCGAAAATGGACCACCATCGCTACCCATTCCGACCGAGGGAACGAGCGCCTCCATGCGGGAGGATAACCGAGGGGAGGAATCGGACATTCTCTCACCTCGGGGAAGGAAGAGGACTACCTTTGAAGATCTGGAAACCAAGGTTTCCAAGCGGGAGAAGAAATCTCCGCCAGAGGGTCCTGCCTTGGAGGGTGCTCTTGCCGCACAAAGTCCGTGCGGGGATCAGCCCTCCAATGAGCTGTAAGTAATCATAAAGTACTTTAATAGTGGTGATATACTACCTTGCCTCTGAGGAAAATAACCGAAGTATTTATTGTAGTTCGGATCTTAGCCCTTCTCAGCAGAGCTCATCTTCGGGGGATCTTCTTCCGGAGATGATGGAGAGCGAAACGCCTCCCCCGGACTCCTCCGCTCAAGAAGCGGGCGACCTTCAAGTGTCGTCATGGAGGGCCTCTCCGGATCCGGTGAGGCCATAAGATAATCCTATAGTCACCCAAAGTCCCCAGCGTCGGGCTCTCGAAGAGAGCAAACAGAAGAGTCTGGCACCGTCTGGTATGCGGTCGGACGTACTGAGAGAGTTGTTGGAGCGAGCGACCATCTCAGAAGAACACCGTACATTGATGGGTACGGTGATGGAAAGGATCTCATCCGCCGAAAGCGGGTTGCATGATGCCTTTATGAGTCTACTGACGGGCTTTGAGGTACGTAAAATGATGTACATTTGTGATGGCACCGCACATTTTTAGGTGTGCCCTGTGTAGATAGTAGCCCCTGAGACTCTGGTTGTCACCGAGAACGGCGGCAAATAGAGGATCGTAGTCCCAGGCAATAACCATACCGCTTTAATGTGCAGGTAGTGGGAGCTCCGGTGGTTAGCCAGACTCAAGAATTTGCCGAACTGAAGCGGCAACTGGATGCGGCGGATGCCGACATCGAGCTTGTTAACAAGAGGCTTGATGAGGCACATGGTAAGTGTTATTTTCTGGTGAATGCCACATAGTAAGAGTAGCATGATGCCAATATCTTTAATATGTTGTGACTGCAGATGGAGCTGCCACCGTGGAAACCTTGCGGGCGGAACTTGCCCGAGCCAAAGAACAAGCAAGGATTAGTGATGCGGCTGCTTTGAAGGCGGCCAAAGAGTTGAAAGCCGAGAAGGCCACGCATTAGGAGAGCAAAGAGAAGATGGCCAAGATGGCCGTAGAATTAAAAGACACTGCCGACCGTTGCCAGGTCCTTGAAAAAGAGAACCGATTGAAGGCAGCGGACCTAGAAAAGGCCACGATGGCGAACAAAGACACCCGCTCTGCTATGAGAGCGAAGAAGGAGGAGTTGCATGAAGCCGGGGATATTGCGGCTGGGAAGCCGTTCATGCTACAGAGAAAGTTCAGAGATCCACAGTATGCCCCTCTGGATTGGCTGTCGAGTTCGGCAGACGCATATAAGGACTTGGCGGCGAGCGCTGCCAATGCAGCCAAATACTTCCAAGGTCAAACAAATCGTGAAGTGGACAAGCTGTTCTGGTCGCAATTCAATGTTCCAGAGCGTCCGCTTTCATTGACTGATCAGCTAGCCAAATGGGCCGAACTGAATAGGTTGTCCAGACTCGCCATGAGGTCTCTCGTGGATCAGCTGTGGCCGGAAAAGCCTAAACCGAACAGCTATTTCAGCTTAGTGTAGCAGTTCCTTGGTGCGGTGCCGTGCATCAATGCGATGAAGAGGTCAGCGTGCATAGAAGGCTCGCAGATGGCCCTTGCCCGTGTTAAAGCATACTGGGCGGAGATGGATGCTACCACTGTTGCGGCGCAGGGTTCGGCCATAGGCCAAGTGGCTGCCGAGCACTATTTTGAAGAGGTTCTCGAGGGTGCTCGTTTGATAGAGGCCCAGAGCTCGAAGAATATTATGTTTGAGTGACATGTATTCCCATTGTAAACACAATGTTTTTATGAAATTTATTAAGGCTGTGTTTATAATTTTGCCTAAAAGTAATATGATGCCTCCTATGCGGCCGTTTATGTATACATGTGTATAACCTGAAAGATTGCAGTCGTCGGCTTCAGCCCCCACGCGTATAATGCGGAGGTGTTCGCAGAAGACGCGTGTTCACACTTAACCCGACGTCTTGGTCCTATTAAGGAGGTGATAGCGCAGCGAACGAGGCAAGCGGACTATAATGCTTTAACACTTTCACTTAGCCATAGGAGTTTGACGGTGGGGCTACTATATAGCCCATGTTGGTTGCGCACTCTCCCGAATTCGGGGTGCGTACATGCCTGGCCGGGAAACGACCCTTCGTTAAGGCGGAGGAATTCTAACATTCCGATAGGTCATCGAGTGGTTGACCAGTCTCACACTATATCATGACAGATAGTTTTCGGATTTCTCTACTAAGGTGCTCGTCCGGATGACCCGGGGCACAATCGCAGTAGTTCTCATAGTGCTACCTTAGCCGATAGAGCGGAACGTAAGGTACCAAAACATAGGAGCTGGGCAAACCCAACATTTGACCAAAGACATGATTCGGAGAAGATGCATATAAGGCCAAACTCGCGACGCCGAACACTCCCTAAGGTATTCGGTCTTTATGGTATAAACCGGGCCTAAATAGTGCCCTTTGTAAGAAGCCCCTGGTGTCCAGGTACGTGCATTATTCTGACGTGGCCACATGCCAAGATGCCAGCATCCTTCTCAATTGTACTGAGAATCTGAGGGATGTGTATCAACAAGAGACGGTAAAAAAGGTTGACGCAGGGTCTTAATCTAAAAACAATCCTTGGGGCGGGTCCCTGCTGCACGTCTGCGCCTGTGTCTATGTTGTGCCGTATCCTGGATGGGTGTAGCACGATGGTCATCTGTAAAAGAGAGAAACTTAGGTGAAAAGTTGTCGTGCAAAAAGGTAGGTTTGAAGAAACCATGTATAATTCAAGATGAGTAAAAATTGCCACTTGTCTGCACGCGTTGAGCCCCTTGTTTTTGTAATAGGGGTGTGGCTTATCAAACCTGTGTGAGTTACATATGGCTGCGCCGGACTCTTCTAACCGTGTTCGTGGTCTTGACGACCAATCAAATGCTTTAGCTGGTGAGGCCCTGTTTAGTGTGCGGCTGCCAAGGCAGTCGCACTCTCTTCAGCGCGCAGGGATCTCTTAATATTTCCATTTACTGTAATGATGCCACGTGGACCGGGCATCTTAAGCGTAAGGGAAGCGTAGTGCGGTATTGCACTAAAGCGAGTGAAAGCTTCATGTACAAGTAGTGCTTGATAGCCACTTTGGAACGGAGGAATGTGGAATGTTAAATGTTCGCTACGGAAGTTATCGAGGGAGCCGAATATAACCACTAGTAGCAGGGAGCCTGTGCAATGAGCCCCTGGGCCTGGCGTTAGTCCTTTAAGGGTAGTATTGCTTAGGCAAATTTTTGTTGGGTCTATCCCCATTTTGCGGATTGTATCCTGGTATATCAGGTTTAAACTACTGCCACTGTCCATCAGGACTCGTGTAAAGTGGTATCCGTCAATTATTGGGTCTAATACCAGGGCAGCCCATCCTGCACGCTGGATACTTGCTGAGTAATCCCGATGGTCAAAAGTAATCGGTTGAAACAACCAGTGGCAGGACTCCATGGTGATAGGCCCTTGGGCATATTTATCTGGGAGTGCCGCTTTGTTTCTCCCCTTTATCACGTGTAACACGTTTACTGTTTTGACTTCTGGTGGAAATTTTCTTTGTTCCCCAGTGTCTTGCTTGAGAGGCTCATCCTCGTATTCGCTTGGTGTATCTTCCCCCTTGTGTACGGCGTTGAGCTTGCCGGACTGCTTGAAGACCCAACATTCTCTGAGGTATGATTAGCAGGTTTACAGGGGGTGCTATGGATCTGACATACTTGGTCCAGAATTTTGTTTAGGCTGGACAGTTCATCTCTCGCGCCTTTAGAGGGCGGCTTTTGCTGACTTGGCCGAGAGCATTTGAATCCGGTGTTTACTGCCATGCTCTTCGTGCTGTCTTCTTTATTCCGGCGTGTATTATTGTTGTTGCGCCGTGATTTCCCGTTTCCATCTCTAACTTCGGATGTACTGGGGTCGCTGGTGCTGCATCTAGCTAGGCAGCTATCCTCACCCACGCAAGCGGGTCATGAGGCTTGTTAATATTGCCATTGTTCTCGGCTTTTCTTGCCCGAGGTGTCTGGCAAGCCATTCGTCACGGACGCTATGCTTAAAAGCCGCCAAGGCTTCGGCGTCCAAACAGTTAACTATTTGGTTCTTTTTAGTAAGGAACCTGTTCCAAAGCTTTCGGGCTGACTCTCCGGGCTGTTGAGTTATATGACTCAAATCGTCCACGTCCGGAGGTCGGACATAAGTCCCTTGAAAATTTGCCCGAAAAGCGTCTTCGATATCTTCCCAGCTTCCAATGGAGCTTTCGGGGAGGCTTTTAAGCCAGTGCCGAGCTGGCCCTTTGAGTTTGAGGGGTAAATACTTAATGGAGTGGAGATCATCTCCTCAAGCCATATGGATATGGAGGATATAGTCCTCAATCCAGACCCCATGGTCTGTTGTTCCGTCGTATGCCTCTATGTTTACGGGTTTGAATCCCTCTGGAAATTCATGGTCCAGTACCTCGTCGGTGAAACATATGGGGTGTGCGGCACCCCTGTATCTAGGTGTACTGTAGTGTTCGGATGTTTCTTGTGTTGCATCGTATGCTGGAGCGCGCCTGCGTGGTCCATAGATGGATCTGATTGCGCCGTTCTTTTGATGCGAGCCCTCGCGTGGATCGCGTATTGGCTTATGTGCGGCATTGCTTGCCGCTCTATGTTGGCCGTGAGGTCATCTATCCGGCCAGGTGGCCGTTTTAATTATTGGTTGCGAGGGATCTAAGGCCTCCTCATCGAATTCATGTGGCAACTTCCGCTTCGTGTAGCTCTTGGTGGGGCGATTACTGCCGTACTTCGCTACTGCGTTGAGTACTTTGCTCCATCTGATTCCGAGTGTGTCTTGTGCAACCTTGAGTCTTTGCTTCTGCTTTTTTAGACTCCTCGCGGTGGCAACAAGCCTTTGACGGGCATTCTGTTGCTCCGGGTGTCTGTCCGGTGTGAAGTCGTTCGGACTATTATCTTTGACAGAGTCAGGTTGTTCGGCTTGATCCTTCATGTTGCCGTGGTCCGGCAGTGGTTCCCCCTGCTCTAACGCTGGGTCTGTATGATCGTTGTTTCTGTCGAGGCAGGATTTGGAGCGGCGTTTACGCCGCTGCTTTGACTGCTTCTTGAGGGGACAACCCTTCGTTGTGTCCTTCCATTCCTCGTCGTCGTTTTCTTTTGGTGTGTTCACCATGTATACGTCATGTGGTGAAGTGGGCGTCGAGTGCCCTATGGGCAGTGGTTCCTCGGCGTCTCCCGCATCGTCGTCCATACCGTCGATGTCTTCGGAGTCGAAGTCGAGCATGTCGGTTAAGTCATCGACAGTGGCTACTAAGTGGGTGGTGGGTGGGCCTCGAATTTCTTCGTCGTCCGCATCCCAGTCCTGCCGGACATAGTTCGGCCAGGATCCTCCTGACAAGGAGAGAGACCTTAATGAGTTCAGTATGTCGCCAAAGGGCGAGTGCTGAAAAATATCCGCGGAGGTAAACTCCATGATCGGCGCCCAATCGGATTCGACAGGAACGGGCGCAGGCGGTTCGGAGTCCATGGTCGGAGAAGGATCGGACAGTTTAACAGCATGGCTCTCGTGCAAGGTAAGGTCTATGTTTGGCTCGATCGCCGCTGAGGGTAAGGCCTCTGTGGCGAGGTCCATCCACCCGTCCGCGAAAGGCGCACCTGGCTCCGAATTGAGGGTCGGAGCGGCTGCCTGTGCGATCTCTTGAACACAATCCGATGGTAGAGCTAAATCGTACTCATCATGACCGCGTGACGCACAAGGCAGAGGCTTGAATCCGTCGAAGATCAAGTCTCCACGGATATCGGCTGTGTAGTTTAAGCTTCCAAACCTGACCTGGTGGCCAGGGGCATAACTTTCAATCTGCTCCAGATGGCCAAGCGAATTGGCCCGCAGTGCAAAGCCGCCGAACACGAAGATCTGTCTGGGGAGAAAAGTCTCACCCTACACTGCATCGCCATCGATGATAGTAGGATCCATCAAGCCTAACGGTGACGACACAGAGGAACTCTCAATGAAAGCACCAATGTTAGTGTCAAAACCGGCGGATCTCGGGTAGGGGGTCCCGAACCTTTGCGTCTAAGGCGGATGGTAACAGGAGGCAGGGGACACAATGTTTTACCCAGGTTCGGGCCCTCTTGATGGAGGTAAAACCCTACGTCCTGCTTGATTAATATTGATGATATGGGTAGTACAAGAGTAGATCTACCACGAGATTGGAGAGGCTAAACCCTAGAAGCTAGCCTATGGTATGATTATATGTTGTAATTCTTGTTGTCCTACGAACTAAAACGCTCCGGTTTATATAGACACTGGAGAGGGTAAGGGTTACACAAGGTCGGTTACAAAGGAGGAGATACACATGTCCGCATTGCCTAGCTTGCCTTCCACGCCAAGTAGAGTCCCATCAAGACACGAGACGAAGTCTTCAATCTTGTATCTTCATAGTCTAAAAGTCCGGCCAACGGAGATAGTCCGGCTGTCCGGAGACCCCCTAAGCTAGGACTCCCACAATCCCCTTCATCACTCTCGTCATCGCATTCCTTCTTGTCATGGGCTTTAGCAAGTTTCCCTTGATGTTGGGGGACCTTGCCGGGGCGGCTTCCACAGCCACCTCGGCCTTTCCCGCCAACATCGTCTTGGCCTCTCTCCTTATCACACTTCTCGTACTCAGCTTTCTGCTTCTTGACGAGTTGCTCGACTTGGTGACACTCTTGTAGATCATGGCCCTTGGACCAATGGATCTTGCAGTACAACCCATCAGCCTTTCCAACCTTCTTAGCCGCCGCAGCTTCCAGGTAGTCAGTGCACACGGCAACTTCCTTGATGGTAGCTGCCGGTATTAGGGATGCCAGATCCTTTGACAGCCATCACTATTTTCTCCTTGTGCTTCTTTTTGTTTTTCATGTTCTTCTTATGATTGATAGCATCGTCGTCGCCTTCGGAGTCAACGACATCTTCCTCTCTAGGGAGTCGCCTCCCCTCCTCTGTTTTGGCACACTCATCTGCCAAAGTGTACATCTCATTCACAGTTTTGGGCCACTTTGGGCAACGCGCCCTCCCCCCTTGCCGAACCACAAGGGGTCGATGGCCCCATAGGTGGTCGTATTATACCACGACATCTTTGGCGCGCCATGTAGGGGCCGGCGTTTGCACGAACCCGAGCTTGTAAGCAGCGCGTCAATATTCATCATCGTCTTCCTCATCGACGGCTTCATCATCCGGGACGCCCGAGAAAAAAGGGCAGCACAACAGATCGGGAAGGAAGCGACACCGCTCCTTCATCCGTTATGTACAGTTCCTGCCACACCTCTCCACCATGGTTGCAGCAGCGGTAGAAGCGGTGGATGACGGTGGCACTGCCACCCCAAACAGCTCGAACAACATGGCCGCCATGCAACCCCTGTTCGGGAGAAAGGGAACAGGAGTGATAGGGTACACGATTACTTTCTCCACCACTTTCACTTGTCAACGATCGGTCCACACCGGGTTTAGCGCCATCAACATCGATGAGCCCGCGTGAAACTCGGTCCAACATTTACCCCGCTAAGGGAAAATCCCGAGTGGAGCGCCAGTGTGAATCTGTTGGTCGACGCCCTAAAAAGCATGCTCCGGCAAGGCCGTCCGCTTCAGCGTGGCTTTCGTGCCAGTTGCCGTAAAGATCATTAAAAGTGTAACGAGGAGGAGGAAGGGAAACTAATCCTAGATTGCACCATATTCCGTCGATCACGAGATGTCTGCGATCCCTTTCAGCCCTTGCCGGGGATCCAAAAGCATCGCGCGAGGCACCATCCCCCCAAGGCATGCGGACGCGACGAGCGGCTGCAATTAGAGAGCGAAGGGAGCACAGACGAAAGCTAAGTCCACGTGTTCGCTGTTTCTTTCTCTCTAGAATATGCATTTCTTTATCCCTCAGATACCAAGGTGTTTCATATGAAGAAATCTTTCGTGTGATGGCACCTTGCTGGGTTTGTTTGCGCCCCCGCTCTATTCCGAGCCTGCTCACAAAGCGGGTGGCTGCGTCGAAAACTTCCAAGGAAAAACCTGCCGGGACATATCCTCGCCAAGATGAATGTTAAGAGTCTGATCCTTACGATAATTCTGGTAGTATGATACCGACAGGAAAGCAAAATACGCAAAGAAACTAATCATAGAAACACCAATGGGTAAACACAAGAGGGATAAACATGTAGTTAAGATTAAGTAAAGACATCAGTTCCACATGAACATAAGCAGTACAGGGCCTAAACACAAGACATGCAAAATGTTTTTGTTACAGGGCATCCAAACTGCCAAGGATTATTCAAGGTCATGCCTGGTGGCCTCATGAGACCCTGGGAATGGCGAGAACCTTGTTGGCAAAGGGGCGACCATCTCTTCGGCAGCAGAAACATCAACGCCTTCTGGGAGTTTCTTGAAGCCGTCGGCAAGTTTGGGGTCGGGGTGGCGATAGGCGACGTTGCTCAAGACCATGAAGAGGGTGTTGCAGGCAAGCTTTCGAGACTCGCTTGCAAAGAGCGCATCTTTGTCATCCTCATAGGTCTTCAACTTTTCAATCAACTCGTTGAAGAATAGCCCTAGCTTGATGCTTGGGACATCATGCTTGTCAATCGAGAAGACTGGCCCCTCCATGCCCATCATTGCAACCTGGGCAGTGAGGCGCTCGGCGACGTCGACCAAGCTCTTGATCCAAAGGTTGACCTAATCGGATGGGTTCTCCCGCTTGTCCTCCGTGTCCTTCCAGAGGATCCTTGCGTTCTCCAAGTCCTTCATCAGTTGCTTCTCGCGAACCCCGCTGGACTCGATCGAGCTCTCCAGGGTGCCAATCCTGGCCTTCATGTTAGCTATGGTGACATTGGCAGTCTCAAGGTCCTTACTCTTGGAGGAGAGTTGCGATCGTACCTCTTTCAGAAGGGCCTCGGCCTTCTGAACTTCCTCCTTGAGAGCCGCAGTTGCCTTGGTGCTCCCGGCAAGATCCTCTGTCAGTTTGGCCACCTGTTGATCAAGATCAGCCTTGACAATGGACTCCGCGGCAAGGTCAACAGCAACCTTCTTCAGCTGAGCGACAAAGTCAGTGGAGAACGCATCGAGGGCTACCTTGTGCTTGTCTTCCAGCTCTTTGGTGCGTTGCTGGACAAGGGCTTCTAGCTCCTTGTCCTTATTGCGAAGGGTGGCCCCGAGGTTCTCTTCCCGGGAAGAGATTTCCTTCTCTCTGGCGTTCAAGAGTGCTATGCGCTCTGCCATACGGGCCTCCCGAGAAATGACATCCTCCTTTGTCATGGAGATCGTCTCCTTGATACGTCTCCAATGTAAATATAATTTTTGATTGCTCCATGCTATTATATTATCTATTTTGGATGTTAATGGGCTTATTTTTACATTTTTATATTATTTTTGGGACTAACCTATTAACCGGAGGCCCATCCCAAATTGTTGTTTTCTTTGCCTATTTTAGAGTTTCGCCGAAAAGGAATATCAAACGGAGTCCAAACGGAATGAAACCTTCCGGAGCGTTATTTTTGGAACAAACGTCATCCAGGAGACTTGGAGTGGACGTCAAGAAACAATCGAGGAGGCCATGAGGCAGGGGGCGCGCCCACCCCCTGGGCACGCCCTCCACCCTTGTGGGCCCCTTGTTGCTCCACCGACCTGCTTCTTCCACCTATATATTTCCATATACCCCACAAACATCCAGGAGCACCACGAAACCCTATTTCCACCGCCGCAACCTTCTGTACCCAAGAGATCCCATCTTGGGGCCTTTTCCGAAGCTCCGCCGGAGGGGCATTGATCACGACGGGCCTCTACATCAACTCCATGGCCTCTCCGATGATGTGTGAGTAGTTTACTTCATACCTTTAGGTCCATAGCTAGTAGCTAGATGGCTTCTTCTCTCTCTTTGGATCTCAATACAAAGTTCTCCTCGGTTCTCTTGGAGATCTATTTGATGTAACTCTTCTTTTTGCGGTGTGTTTGTCGAGATCCGATGAATGGTGGGCTTATGATCAAGTTTATCTATGAACAATACTTGAATCTTCTCTGAATTCTTTTATGTATGATTGGTTTATCTTTGCAAGTCTGTTCGAATTATCAGTTTGGTTTGGCCTACTAGATTGATCTTTCTTACAATGGGAGAAGTGCTTAGCTTTGAGTTCAATCTTGCGGTGCTCGATCCCAGTGATAGAAAGGGAAACGACACGTATTGTATTGTTGCCATCAAGGATAACAAGATGGGGTTTACATCATATTGCATGAGTTTATCCCTCTACATCATGTCATCTTGCTTAAGGCGTTACTCTGTTCTTATGAACTTAATACTCTAGATGCATGCTGGATAGAGGTCGATGTGTGGAGTAATAGTAGTAGATGCAGGCAGGAGTCGGTCTACTTGTAGCGGACGTGATGCCTATATACATGATCATACCTAGATATTCTCATTATTATTCGCTTTTCTATCAATTGCTCGACAGTAATTTGTTCATCCACCATAATACTTATGCTTTCTTGAGAGAAACCACTAGTGAAACATATGTCCCCGGGTCTATTCTCCATCATACAAGTTTCCAATCTATTTTATTTTGCTATCTTTTACTTTCAATCTATATCATAAAATACCAAAAATACTTATCTTATTATTATCATCTCTATCAGATCTCACTCTTGCAAGTGGCCGTGAAGGGATTGACAACCCCTTTATCGTGTTGGTTGTGAGGTTCTTATTTGTTTGTGTAGGTACGAGGTGACTCGCGCGTGGTCTCCTACTGGATTGATACCTTGGTTCTCAAAAACTGAGGGAAATACTTACGCTGCTTTACTGCACCACCCTTTCCTCTTAAAGGGAAAACCAATGCAGTGCTCAAGAGGTAGCAAAAAGGATTTCTGGCGCCGTTGCCGGGGAGATCTACGCCAAGTCAAGACATACCAAGTACCCATCACAACTCTTATCCTTTGCATTACATTATCTGCCATTTGCCTCTTGTTTTCCTCTCCCCCATTTCACCCTTGCCATTTTATTCATCTCTTTCCCATTTGTTTTCTTGTACCATGCCCGATTCAAAAAGGGCTAAGGATTCTCTCCCGGGATTTACCTTGGATAGGCCCTCTGTCCTCTCTAAGCTCATAAATAATGATGCTATGGAGAGACCTACCGGGGTTATCAATGAGAGTTTGAATAATTTTGATGAAGATGATCCCGGAATTTTTCGTTATTTACTTGATGAATCTTTGAAAGACGCTTGGGATAGGCTATTAAGAAATCGAGCTAGCAATGTGCCCCAATATCAAATTGAGGTTTACCTGAAAAGCTTTTATATTGGTTTACCCTCTTCATTCAAGCAAGTTCTAGATTCTATCTTTGAAGAAGGTTTTATGGAGGGGGATCCCATTGATACTTATGTAAGGATGAAAACTATATTTGGGCACCCCATGAGTGAGAAGGTTGAATCTACCTCTCTTTTGTGCTTTTACCAAAATGAAACTATCAAAGAAATGAGGGCTAGCTTAGATGCCAATTTCCGTAACATGCTTAATCACTCTTCCACTATCAATGGCCACGTTCTATCTCAAAATAGAAGAAAAATGCTATAGAAAAGAATTTTTCTCTTTTCTTTCCTAATACCAAAGATGGCAATACCTAGATCTATCTTCGCTTTTATGCCTAGCTAGGGGCGTTAAATGATAGCGCTTGTTGGGAGGCAACCCAATTTTATTTTTATTCCTTGATTTTTGCTCCTGATTAGTAATAAAAAATTTATCTAGCCTCTGTTTTGGTTGTGTTTTTGTGTTTAATTAGTGTTTGTGCCAAGTAGAACCGTTGGGAAGACTTGGGGAAAGTCTTTCTGATCTTGCTGTAAAAAAACAGAAACTTTAGCGCTCACGAGAATTGCTTCCATTGTTTATTGGAGAGTTATATTTAGTTAATTATTTTTGAAGATGATTAATAGATAAATTCCTAACGTCCAGCAATTTATTTTAGAATTTTTGGGGTTCCAGAAGTTTGCATTAGTTATAGATTACTACGGACTGTTCTGTTTTTGACAGATTCTGTTTTTCGTGTGTTGTTTGCTTATTTTGATGAATCTATGGCTAGTAAAAAAGTTTATAAATCATAGATAAGTTGGAATAAATTAGGTTTAACACCAATATAAATAAATAATGAGTTCATTACAGTACCTTGAAGTGGTGTTTAGTTTTCTTTCGCTAACGGAGCTCACGGGATTTTCTTGTTAAGTTTTGTGTTGTGAAGTTTTCAAGTTCTGGGTAAAGATTTGATGGATTATGGAACAAGGAGTGGCAAAGAGCCTAAGCTTGGGGATTCCCATGGCACCCCAAGGTAAAATACAAGGACACCAAAAAGCCTAAGCTTGGGGATGCCCCGGAAGGCATCCCCTCTTTTGTCTTCGTTCATCGGTAACTTTACTTGGAGCTATATTTTTATTCGCCACATGATATGTGTTTTGCTTGGAGCATCTTGTATTATTTGATTATTTGCTTGTTAGTTTACCACAATAATCCTTGCTGTACACACCTTTTGAGAGAGACACACATGAATTGGAATTTATTAGAATACTCTATGTGCTTCACTTATATCTTTTGAGCTATATAGTTTTTGCTCTAGTGCTTCACTTATATCTTTTAGAGCACGGTGGTGGTTTTATTTTATAGAAATAATTGATCTCTCATGCTTCACTTATATTATTTTGAGAGTCCTTTAGAACAACATGGCAATTTTCTTTTAAACTTTCATATAAGTTCATTGAATACTATGAGAAGTTTGATACTTGATGATTGTTTTGAGATATGGAGAGGGTGATATTAGAGTCATGCTAATTGAGTAGTTGTGAATTTGAGAAATACTTGTATTGAAGTTTGTGATTCCCATAGCATGCACGTATGGTGAACTGTTATGTGATGAGGTCGTAGCATGATCTATTTTTGATTTCCTTCCTTATGAGTGGTGGTCGGGGACGAGCGATGGTCTTTTCCTACCAATCTACCCCCATAGGAGCATGCGCGTAGTACTTTCTTTCGATAACTAATAGATTTTTGAAATAAGTATGTGAGTTCTTTATGATTAATGTTGAGTCCATGGATTATACGCACCCTCACCCTTCCACCATTGCTAGCCCCTCCAGTACCGTGCAACTTTCGCCGATACCATAAACCCACCATATATACCTTCCTCCAAACAGCAGCATACCTACCTATTATGGCATTTCCATAGCCATTCCGAGATATATTGCCATGCAACTTTCCACCGTTTCATTGTTATGACACGCTTCAGCATTGTCATATTGATTTGCATGATCATGTAGTTGACATCGTATTTGTGGCAAAGCCACCATTCATAATTCTTTCATACATGTCACTCTTGATTCATTGCATATCCTGGTACACCGCCGGAGGCATTCACATAGAGTCATATTTTGTTCTAAGTATTGAGTTGTAATTCTTGAGTTGTAAGTAAAAAGAAGTGTGATGATCATCATTATTAGAGCATTGTCCCAGTGAGGAAAGGATGCTGGAGACTATGATTCCCCCCACAAGTCGGGATGAGACTCCGGACGAAAAAAAGAAAAAAAAAGAGGCCAAGAAAAAAAAGGCCCAAATAAAAAATTAAATGAGAGAAAAAGAGAGAAGGGACAATGTTACTATCCTTTTTCCACAATTGTGCTTGAAAGTAGCACCATGATCTTCATGATAGAGAGTCTCTTATGTTGTCACTTTCATAAACTACTGGGAATTTTACATTATAGAACTTGGCTTGTATATTCCAATGATGGGCTTCCTCAAATTTCCCTAGGTCTTCGTGAGCAAGCAAGTTGGATGCACACCCACTTAGTTTCTTTTGTTGAGCTTTCATACACTTATAGCTCTAGTGCATCCGTTGCATTGCAATCCCTACTCACTCAGATTGATATCTATTGATGGGCATCACCATAGCCCGTTGATACGCCTAGTTGATGTGAGACTATCTTCTCCTTTTTTGTCTTCTCCACAACCACCATTCTATTCCACCATAGTGCTATATCCATGGCTCACGCTCATATATTGCGTGAAGATTGAAAAAGTTTGTGAACATCAAAAGTATGAAACAATTGCTTGTCTTATCATCGGGGTTGTGCATGATTTAATATTTTGTGTGATGAAGATAGAACATAGCCAGACTATATGATTTTGTAGGGATAACTTTCTTTGGCCATGTTATTTTGAGAAGACATGATTGCTTAGTTAGTATACTTGAAGTATTATTATTTCTATGTCACTATTAAACTTTTATCTTTAATCTTTCGGATCTGAACATTCAAGCCACAATAAAGAAAAATTACATTGAGAAATATGTTAGGAAGCATTCCACATCAAAAATTCTGTTTTTATCATTTACCTACTCGAGGACGAGCAGGAACTAAGCTTGGGGATGCTGATACGTCTCCAATGTATCTATAATTTTTTATTGCTACAGGCTATTATATTATCTGTTTTGGATGTTAATGGGCTTATTTTTACACTTTTATATTATTTTTGGGACTGACCTATTAACCAGAGGCCCAGCCCAAATTGTTGTTTTTTTGCCTATTTTAGAGTTTCGCTGAAAAAGAATATCAAACGGAGTCCGAACGGAATGAAACCTTTGGGAGCGTTATTTTTGGAACAAACGTGATCCAGGAGACTTGGAGTGGACGTCAAGAAAAAATCGAGGAGGCCACGAGGCAGGGGGCACGCCCTCCACCTTCGTGGGCCCCTCATTGCTCCACCGACCTACTTCTTCCTCCTATATATATCCATATACCCCGCAAACATCCAGGAGCACCACGAAACCCTATTTCCACCGCCGCAACCTTCTGTACCCAAGAGATCCCATCTTGGGGACTTTTTTGGAGCTCCGCCGGAGGGGGCATTGATCACGGAGGGCCTCTACATCAACTCCATGGCCTCTCCGATGATGTGTGAGTAGTTTACTTCAGACCTTCGGGTCCATAGCTAGTTGTTAGATTGTTCCTTCTCTCTCTTTGGATCTCAATATAAAGTTCTCCTCGATTCTCTTGGAGATCTATTCGATGTAACTCTTCTTTTTGCGGTGTGTTTGTCGAGATCCGATGAATGGTGGGTTTATGATCAAGTTTATCTATGAAGAATAATTGAATCTTCTCTGAATTCTTTTATGTATGATTGGTTTATCTTTGCAAGTCTCTTCGAATTATCAGTTTGGTTTGGCCTACTAGATTGATCTTTCTTGTAATGGGAGAAGTGCTTAGCTTTGGGTTCAATCTTGTGGTGCTCGATCCCAGTGACAGAAAGGGAAATGACACGTATTGTATTGTTGCCATCGAGGATAACAAGATGGGGTTTACATCATATTGCATGAGTTTATCCCTCTACATCATGTCATATTGCTTAAGGCGTTACTCTATTCTAATGAACTTAATACTCTAAATGCATGCTGGATAGCAGTCGATGTGTGGAGTAATAGTAGTAGATGCAGGCAGGAGTCGGTCTACTTGTCGCGGACGTGATGCCTATATACATGATCATACCTAGATATTATCATAATCATTCGCTTTTCTATCAATGCTCGACAGTAATTTGTTCACCCACCATAATACTTATGCTTTCTTGAGAGAAGACACTAGTGAAACCTATGGCCCCCGGGTCTATTATCCATCATACAAGTTTCCAATCTATTTTATTTTTGCTATCTTATACTTTCAATCTATGTCATAAAAATACCAAAAATACTTATCTTATTATTATCATCTCTATCAGATCTCACTCTTGCAAGTGACCGTGAAGGGATTGACAACCCCTTTATCGCGTTGGTTGTGAGGTTCTTATTTGTTTGTGTAGGTACGAGGTGACTCGCGCGTGGTCTCCTACTGGATTGACACCTTGGTTCTCAAAAACTGAGGGAAATACTTATGCTGCTTTACTGCACCACCCTTTCCTCTTCAAGGGAAAACCAACGCAGTGCTCAAGAGATAGCACTCCTGCTGCTGCAAAAGGACTTGGAACTGCTTGTCGTGCCACTCATGCAGCTCGCTCCCCCTGTCCCCAGCTTAAGGTCTATGGTGTTGGTGGAATGGCATTGTTCCTTAAGTGCCTGCCACTTCTGGCCATACCGATTATGCATTTCTTTGATGCCCACTGTCACAGGCTCCAGAAAGTACAGGTCCATGACGGCGTCGACAGAGTCATCGGATTCTTCAATGTGCTGAGACAATGGCACCATGATACGCTGAATCTCCTCATCAAGCTCTGCGCTCATTGCCACTAAAGAACCAGAGGCTCCGAGACCATGTTGGGCAAGCACCAACGCCAATAGGCTCAAAGATGGCTACAAAGTCCCAACCAAAGTGTCAAACGAGGAGGGAGGGCTCGTGGTCTGAAGGGGGATTTTCTCTTCAACCGCCACCCCCATCCTGACGCACTGTCAGGGGTTTTCTTTGCTTCCTTTGGGGGCCCTTGGATATCTCTGGCAGCATGTTCCTACCCCTCCGCGACTCCGATCTTGGCGGCCTCCTCAGCAACATCTTTTCTGATGCTAGCTACTTCCTGCAGCAACTCGGGCTCCTCAGCTGGTGAAACTGTGAATAAGAACAACGAGTAGTGATAAGAGTGCAGAAAATTTGGAAGACCATAGACTTGGGACGAAATGATAAAAGCGACAGAGGACAGGGAAGACAAGCAATTTACCGAGAGTGGTCTGTCGTGGAGGGTCTTCTGTTTCTCTGGCAACATTGGTTGCCGGGGGATGGATGCTGCCCCCTTCCTTGGTTATCATGGCGTCATCCTGGGCAAGGCCTTCCGTGGGACTCCTCGTCGGAGTCCCCTCAGCTCGATTAGCAGATGGAGTGGGCCCCTCCTGGAAGGCCCCATCCTGAGCGTCTCCCCCTCCTCTTTGGCTAGGGATGAGGGGTGCTCTTCTGCTCCACCTTTGGCGGAGGGAATCGGTCCCGTGCTTTCACGCCGGGGGCTAGGCTGGGGGACTTGTCTCTAGATCATTCATGCTGCTCCCGTCCAAGCCCGTGCCTTCTGGGGATCTCGGCGGCTCCGCATGCCTGAGCCACTTCGCCCAGTGGACAATGGTCTCCTCCTCCTCCTCTTCCCAGTCAAGGACAGCAAACAAGATTAAAGCAAGCAAGCCCACGAGCATGTGAAACCATCAACAAAATAAGAAATTTCCATCCTTACTCTGAATCGATGAACATGGAGCCCAATGCAAACCCCATGGGTGGCAGAGGTGCTCTGCTCCTCTTCAAGGTCGGGGCGACTGTGCTTTCCGGCAACTTCAAGCTCTACTGGGGGACAGGGGGCTCCGACGAGGATGGGCTACATGGGGAGCTTGAGTATGATTGGGAGCTCGAGTCGACCCCTATTATTGCTCGGTGCTTGGCAGGAGGGGTCTTGGCCTCAGAAAGGCGGGATGGATGTCGGCGCGGGGCGTCTGTCCTGTCACTCTTGGAGGCAATCTTCTTCACCTTCTTGGTAGTGGGTGCAGAAGCACGAGCTACCGTACCCCTGCTAGCCACCTGCCAACGAGGACGATGATCCAAGACTGGCTCGGGGGCTTGCGGGCCCGCTGAGAGCCACTCCTCATTGGGCTACTCCACAACCTCTGCCTTGTCCCCTTCCTAGGCTACCGCTGCCGCGGCGTATAAGGCTTCGATCTCGGCAGGCTCAGCCCTGGCAAGATTGTCCCCAGCAGCCTCCCCCACGGTATGCGCCTCGCTCCTCTCATGGGAAGATCCCTCTCCTTTGGCTTCCCCTTCCCATTATTTCTCTACTTTTTTGGACTTCTCTCTTTCGGCGGCCCGGAGCACTTTGTCCTCCTCAATCCGACACTTGATAAACTCCGCCTCTGCCTTGGAGGTGTGCTTGAACATGTTGTTCTCCACCCTGGTTGCCCTTTCCACCAAGCTAGAAGTCCATTCAAGTTCTGCAGCCAACTCGGGTAGATGCCAATCGCCCGCAACCCCGTAAGCGTTGCAGTCAGGCATCCACTTAAAGATCTGATCCATGGCAGAGTTGACATTTAGCAGGATAACCCTTGCCAACAATTTGAATGGCCAAAGGCTTCTGAACAGTTGTTCACAGAGCCAAGCATGGCCATAGACTGACAGATTGTTGGTCAGGCCCGGGTATAGGCGCATCATGTCCCCTGCGTCTGCATACCGCCAAGCAAACTTGTCCCTCTTCTACAGTGGCGTCGGAGAAAATTGGCTCCCACTTGTTCGATGGTTAACCTGGCAGCCTTCAAACGGGTGATCCTGTTTAGTGTCGGGCGGAGCCAGTTGTCAGTGATGCCAAATTCCCTCCAGTCATTGCCGCACACAATACACTCTGTCCGCGCCTAGCAAAAATCTGGGGCCTCCTCGTCCTGAATCCAGCAGCAGTCTGCCTGCTACTCCTCCCATTTGCCGCGCTGCTGACCAAGAAGGTAATCCCAACTTTCCCTCGCCACCCGAGGGATCCAGCTTACATTCCCGAAGCGGTGGGCCTTGTTGTCCACTCGCGAGACGAAGAAATGCCTGAACAGGTCCACAGTGGGGGCAACTCCAACAAATCTTTCGCACAAATGAGCGAAAATTGCCATACACGCCATTGCATCAAAGAAATCCAAGAAGGGGGGACAAAGGACACAGAGAAAATATGCACAAAAGAATCGGTCTGAGTCCGGCGGATCCTCTTTCCCCTCCGCCAGAACCTTGGGCGCGCCATGCCCCTTCGGAACTTCCCTCCCCCACATGTATCCATACCTCGCAACCAAGGCATCGATATCCATATTCGACGAGAAGAAGACCACGTCTCCCCTTCGCTTCTTATCCAGCTCTGCTGCTCTCTTCTTGCTCCCCTCCACAGCCGCCTCCTTTGCGGTGGTCTCCTGCTTCCCCTTTGCAGTGGTGTTTTCTTTCCCATCCTCGCAAGCTGTGGTGGGGATGGGAGAGGAGAGCTGGACGGGGGTCAGAGGCGAATGTGGGCGAGGGGGGGTGGTGGTCGCTTGGCTTGAGGAAGAAGATGGTGGGGGTGCGAAACGGACGCTGAATGAGCAGTGCCCCTTCATGTTTTTCTGTTTTAAGGGAAAAGAACGTGGGGGGAGCGCAACACTTCGATGTTCCCTCTCAGAAAGTTACCATTTTACATTAACCGCTACAATTCCATGATCCCACGACCCGCGGTAATTATGCGGAGTGGACGTTGGTCGACTAGTCATCATGACGAACCACTCCACGCGTAGCATTCCCTCGCCACGTGTCCATGCACTATTTGGGGCCTAACCCAACATGCCCGGTGACACGTATGGCTCAGGCTCGGGGGCTTTTGTTGGGGTACACAAACAGGGGTGTATGTCTCCCCTGACTTGTGCACGGACAGCAGGCCCCCTCCACGGCAGCACCAAACATCCAAGACCAGACCAAGCAAAGGAGACAACTGTTTGAGGAATTAAAGGGTGGATCAAGAAGACCAAGACAAACCAAAGGAGCAAGATATCACTAAGGGAAAGGCCACCCTTTCCGGGCAGGCGAGCCTGGCGAGGTCGAGGTCACCCAGAGGACAAACCACAAGACTCCCCCAGCAAGCTAGCCGGGGACGCCGAGGGCGGATCACCCCGCCAAGGCACCACCGCTCCACCGCACAACGACTCATGTCACTTATTAGTGTGGTGTCGAGCCCCCAGGTGACTAGGTGGATGCCCTCTGGCATGTGGCAGCCATTCGAGAAGAAGATCCACTCTGCATGACACCCGTCCAGAGGCGTGTCAGGCAAACAGGGCGAGAGACAGCTAAAGTGGCGCGGTAAGGCTTGTCGGGCTACTCCCATGACGTGACACTAAGCGGTGCATTTAATGCGCCTTTTCCTGTCTGCAGAGTTAGGTATGATAGCACTATTTGCTATCTAATCAGTACGTAATGACTAATTTGCCATTGTGGTGACCCCTTGACCTATAAAATGAGGGCCGTGGCAGCCTTAGAAAGGACTCAGACTTTTGTACACTCATACGCGCGAGCTGCTCTTGTCTCGAGGCGACCTTGCTGGGCTAGAGCATCGCGTATCCACTACGGTTCACTCATTAATCCACCAAAGCAGGAGTAGGCTTTTACGCCTTGCGGCGGCCTGAACCTGGGTAAAAACTGCCCGTGTCATCAAGTCGTGCTGCTCTACAGTCTCCGCTCTTTGTGCAACGCGCCCTTCCCGCTTCCTGAACCACAAAGGGGCTGATGGCCCCATAGGTGGCCATGTTATACCATGACATCTTTTGCGCACCAGGTAGGGGGTCGGTGTTGATTCCGTGCGCCATCAGTGGCACAGATGAGTCATATTGTTGCAACGAGACAGTTGCTCTCTGGTTGAGGGGCCAGCCCCCGGCCCTGATCGCCTATCAAAGGGAACATGGGCGAGGCGCTGACTCACACCATTCCTTCCTTCTTCCTCCTGGTACCATCTCTCTACCATGGCGAGGGGAAGAGGGCGTAGTGTTGCTCTAGCGCTGGCGATGAGGGTTTCTGCATGATAATGCCTCCCTCCTCCTGCTCGGGATGCGGAGGCGGAGCCCGCCGCAAGCGGAGGCGAGAGAGGACGTGGGAGTGGACGTCATAGTGTTCGGGGTCGAGGAGGGCAAGGTGGCGTCTTAATCGCGCCTCCCCCGGCCATTTCGAACCCGAATGAGGGCCACGTCGGGGATCAGCCATTGGAGTTCATCGTCAAGCTGTGTGGGCCTCCACTCATCCGCCTTCGTCTTCCTACCCATTTGCAAGGGCAATTGTAACGTCCATGATGTGGCTATATCTCCCATGTGTCGAGGCGCGACTTAGAGGCATAACCGCATGGTGGTTTCGTTGCAAGAGGGGTAATCTTCATACAATCCCATGTACTGGATAAGAAAAGGATAAAGAGTTGGCTTACAATCGCCACTTCACACAAATAACAAGTTAAACATACATCATGCAGAGTACAATCAAGGTCCGATTACGGAACCAAAATAAAAGAAGACAACCCCAAATGCTAGATCCCCGACCGTCCCAACTGGGCTCCACTACTGATCATCAGGGAACGAAACATAGTAACGACCAAGCTCCTCGTCGAACTCCCACTTGAGTTCGGTAGCATCACCTGCACTGGTATCATCGGCACCTGCAACTGTTTGGAAGTATCCGTGAGTCATGAGGACTTAGCAATCTCACACCCGCGAGATCAAGACTATTTAAGCATATGGGTAGGATAAAATAATGAGGTGGAGTTGTAGCAAGTGCTAAGCAAATATGGTGGCTAACATGCGCAAATAAGAGTAAGATGAGAAGCTACGCAACGGTCGTGAAGCTAGAAGTGATCCTGAAGCTACTAACATTCAAACATAACCCAAGGCCGTGTTCACTTCCCGGACTCTACCGAAAAGAGACCATCACGGCTACACACGTGGTTGATTCATTTTAATTAAGTCAAGTGTCAAGTTCTCTACAACTGGATATTAACAAATTCCCATCTGCCACATAACCGCGGGAACGGCTCTCGAAAGTATATACCCTGCAGGGGTGTCCCAACTTAGACCATCACAAGCTCTCATGGTCAACGAAGGATATTCCTTCTCCCGGAAAGGCCCGATCATTCTCGGAATCCCGGTTACAAGACATTTCAACAATGGTAAAACAAGACCAGCAAAGCCGTCCGAATGTGCCGACAAATCCCGATAGGAGCTGCACATATCTCGTTCTCAGGGCACACCGGATGGGCAAGACGTCGGGTTGGCATAGACCCTGGTTGCCCAGGGGCGCCGGACATTGCCCAGGTTGGACCAACTCTCAGAGGAGCACTGGCCCGTGGGGGTTAAAATAAAGATGACCCTTGAGTCTACAAAACCCAAGGGAAAAAGTCTTAGGTGGCAAATGTTAAAACCAAGGTTGGGCCTTGCTGGAGGAGTTTTATTCAAGGCAAACTGTGAAGGGGCTCCCATAACCCCAACCGCATAAGGAACGCAAAATCAAGGAACATAACACCGGTATGACAGAAAGTAGGGCGGTAAGAGTGGAACCAAGCACCAGGCATAAGGCCGAGCCTTCCACCCTTTACCAAGTATATAGATGCATTAATTAAAATAAGAGATAATATGATATCCCAACATATCCATGTTCCAACATGGAACAAACTTCAACTTCACCTGCAACTAGCAATGCTATAAGAGGGGCTGAGCAAAAGCGGTAACTTAGCCAAACAATGGTTTCCTAGGAAGGTGGGTTAGAGGCTTGACATGGCAATATGGGAGGCATGATATAAAAAGTGGTAGGTAGCGTGACATAGCGATAGAACGAACAACTAGCAAGCAAAGATAGAAGTGATATCGAGGGTATGGTCATCTTGCCTGCAATGTTCTCATAGTTGTCGAAAGCTTGATCCTCGTTAGCGTACTCAATAGGTTCCTCGTTCACGTACTCGTCTCCCGGCTCTACCCAAAGCAAGAACACAAGCAATGGAACAACAATCAAACACGGTGCAATGCACAAGCAACATGATGCAATACATGTCATGATATGCACTGCATATGCATGCACAAGAAGGGAAAGAATGATCAAGGCATCAACTTGGCAAACCAAATATGCCACTGGAAAGAATAGGTGATTTCGATCGAAATTGATATAAGGATCACCGGAAACGGATGCACGGTTTGCAAATGACAAACAAAACAAGGATGATGCAAATCTGTGATTAACAACATGATAGCACTTAGAATGCAACAAGAAACTAAGCTACTGCACTCCAACATAGCAACAAAGCATATAGCAGTGATTTACAAGAGATGCTTGACAAATAATGAACAGTGAGCTACGGCTAAAACACCCAATAACAGGTTCAAACAAGCATGGCAAAAGTGCAAAAGATATCAGCTTCACAGACTTAGTGAAAATACTAACATGTCAAAAACAACATCAGGAAGCAATGTTTAGAGTAAGAAAACAACATGCTACAAGAACATATCATGGAAAAAAAGGAATGGCATGCTTCTACTAAATGCACTTAACAAAATTCCCTTACTAAACACGAGCCAAAAAGGCACAGAAGATATGATGGCACCCATGTAAACATGGCAAGTTTTATAAACAGATTCAGACTTTGCGAGCTCATGCCACTCACCACAAAGCATTACATGACAACACAAGCATACCAACAGTAAGAAGACATGTTCATGAAGCTAAACATGGCAAGAGCAAGTTCATAGGATGCATGGATCACTAGAAAAACTCATGGAAATATTGATTAACAAGTTAACAATCTGCCAGGAACAAAATATAGCAAAAGTAGAGCATAGTAATGACAATCTAAAGCACTCCATAAATGGAACCAAAGGCATGAATGCATAGAGAAAAACCACATGTTCAAAACATCCTTACTGAAGTATCTCAAAATAATCATGGATCTCATGGTAGCAACATGTTTACATGGCATCAAAATGTAACAGAAAAAGACTTAGCAAAATTGTTGAAGTGTCTGAAAACAACAACATTACGGAGCCTACTTTGCATGCTTGTTCTAGTCACCACATAGATCACAAAAATACAAGACTTGCACCCTGTAAATATGGCATGATGTAGTTCAAAACACATGTAGACATCATGCTCATAGGATGCACACACAAAATGCAATAAAAATGACAAATCATCAAGTTCTGTTAAGAACCAACATTTTACATTTTATAGCACTCTTGTAACGATTATAATGGCATCTAAATGGATAGTAACATGCATGCAAATGACTCTAACATGCAAAGCATGACGAGACGAACATTTTGATATATCATGCACACAAAACGGAGTTATGGACATGGAGATATGGCATGTCAAAGGGGGCATCATGATGTTACAGTTCTGGGACTTAGTCATATTCTTCACCTCGCAGAAAACTAGATGGAGTGGTTCAGGAAGGCGCGGTACGGCTCGGGGACGACATTTGGATGGCGGGGCGACGGGGTCCCGGGACGGTGCGGTGCAGATCTGGAGGACCCCGACGAGGTGACGTCGTGGCGGGGCGGCAGCGGTCGTCGGTGACGCTGGGAAGGCGAGGAAGCAGCGGTCACCGGAGTGGCCGTATCCGGCGGATCCCCGCCCGATCTGGCCTCAGCGGGGCAAGGTGGCCTGCGGTGAACGATGGCGACGGAATATGGCGCGGGGAGGCGGCCGATGGCAGACGCGGCGCGGGGCGGCGGAGCAAGGCGTAGACGGCAGCGCAGCGGTGGACGGCGGTAGCGTAGCAGGGAAACAGCGGGGCGGCGGCGCGCACGGGCTGCGCCGGGCGAGCTCAGGCCTGCGCGGGCCCGTGATGGGCTCCGCGGGCCGCGCGGTGGAGGAAGACGGCGGCGACACGTGGCGAGCTCCGGTTGGACGTGGGCGGCGGCGCGGACATGTCCGGCGCGGGATGGACATGTCTGGCGTCGAAAGGTGGAAGGAGGCTATGGTTTGCACCGCGAATTTTGGGGGGAGGGACTTATTTATAGGTACGGGGAGCTAGGAGAGTCCAAATGAAGTGTGATTTTTGCGCACACGATCGTGATCTAACGACGGAGAACATGGAGGGGGTTTAGATGGGTTATTTGGCTATTTTGGAGGGGTGTTGGGCTACAACACCAAAGAGGCTTTTGCGGTTACCCGGTTAACCATTGGGACATCAAACGACCTCCAAATGGAACGAAATTTGACAGGCGGCCTACCGGTGATGTACCAAGGCCACTTGAAAAATCTCGGCCCATTTCGAGAATGTTTTTCTCCCGCTCACGAAAAGAGACAAGAGGGGTGCACCGGGTACATGTGGGAGCGTCGGATTGTGAAACGGACAACTGGGAAAATGACCGGATACATGAGAGAACATGAATGCAAATGAGATGCACATGATATGAAATGCATGACATGAACAAAATGGAAAACGAAAACAAAAACCCAACCATGAAGGGAATATCATATCACATAGCAGAAAATGGCAAGAGTCGGAGTTACAAATATGGAAAGTTACATCCGGGGTGTTACATCAATGGAGGTCGAACAACCACCGGGACTGAGGCTGCACATGAGGGGCTGTTGCAATGGCAGCATGCGGGTGGACGTGGGGTTCCCCACCCCCCATGTCATGCTTCTCAGGCATGGCTGGAAGAGCTTTGCACGTGCCCACAGCTTGGTGGCGGGACACATTCTCCATTTGAAGCTAATGGACGCCACCTTGCTCTCCGTCAAAATCTTCGGGCGTTACAGTGCTCGTTTAGGGTGCTGCGCGGAAAGTTCGACCGATAACGAAAGCTCCTCCTCAAGCAATAGCGACGAGGAGGACAATGATGGCGATGATGACAACACCGATGGAGGGGACGATGGCTTCGACTCCAACTGATCGCCAGCCATACCATCACCGTCAGCAAGACGTAGGCGGCACCAGCATCTCCACCTGCATCTCTTCCCTAGCAAGGCGATCTGCCGGGGCGTTGGATGTGGGGGTGCGCATGGTACCTCCGGCTCCTCCAGCAACCTTCCGGCTGGACCTCGGCAGACCTCCTCATGGTCTTTGGCTTCGTTCGCCCTGTTGGGTACTGCTGGCCCTGGTGGCAGTGACCAGGGGGTTCCTCCACCGCTCTCTTCACCATCACCTTCGTTCGCGCCCTCCCGATCTTGTTAGGCTCCTTGCCCTGGGGCCTGACAGAGTCAGGCTGGTCTTCTATAGAGATAGATCAAGATGCTTAATTGGACTTTCACAAATCACATACCTTGAATATGTCAAAGAAAGGGTTCTTGCCTATGTTACAAGGTGTGAAGTTGAGTCAGACTCAATGCCCGACCACTGCAGAGGATAGAGAGAAAATGAAAGGCAGTCCCTATGCCTCAGTCATAGGTTCTATCATGTATGCAATATTGTGTACCAGACCTGATGTGTGCCTTGCTATAAGTTTAGCAGGGAGGTACCAAAGTAATCCAGGAGTGGATCACTGGACAGCGGTCAAGAACATCATGAAATACATGAAAAGGACTAAGGATATGTTTCTCGTTTATGGAGGTGACAAAGAGCTTGTCGTAACTGGTTACGTCGATGCGAGCTTTGACACTAATCCAGATGACTCTAAGTCACAAACCGGATATGTATTTATATTGAATGGTGGACCTGTCAGTTGGTGCAGTTCCAAGCAGAGCATCGTAGCGGGATCTACATGTGAAGCGGAGTACATAGCTGCTTCGGAAGTAGCAAATGAAGGAGTCTGGATGGAGGAGTTCATATCCGATCTAGGTGTAATACCAAGTGCATCGGGTCCAATGAAAATCTTTTGTGACAATACTAGAGCAATTGCCTTGGAGAAGGAATCCAGATTTCACAAGAGAACCAAACACATCAAGAGATGCTTCAGTTCCATCTGCGATCAAGTCAGGGAGGGAGACATAGAGATTTGCCAGATACATACGGATCTGAAGGTTGCAGACCTGTTGACTAAGCCTCTCACGAGCAAAACATGATCAACACCAAGACTCCATGGGTGTTAGAATCACTACTATGTAATTTAGATTATTGACTCTAGTGCAAGTGGGAGACTGAAAGAAATATTCCCTAGTGGCAATAATAAAGTTGTTATTTATATTTCCTTATATCGTGGTAAATCTTTATTATTCATGCTAGAATTGTATTAACTGGAAACTTAGTACATGTGTGAATACATAGACAAACAGAGTGTCCCTAGTATGCCTCTACTTTACTAGCTCCTTAATCAAAGATGGTTAAGTTTCTTGACCATAGACATGTGTTGTCATTTGATGAACGGGATCACATCATTAGAGAATGATGTGATGGACAAGACCCATCCGTTAGCTTAGCATAATGATCGTTTAGTTTTATTGATATTGCTTTCTTCATGACTTATACATATTCCTCTGACTATGAGATTATTCAACTCCCGAATACCGGAAGAACAACTAATGTGCTATCAAACGTCACAATGTAACTGGGTGATTACAAAGATGCTCTACAGGTGTCTCCGAAGGTGTTTGTTGAGTTGGCATAGATCAAGATTAGGATTTGTTACTCTGTATATCCAAGGGGTATCTCTGGGCCCTCTCGGTAATGCACATCCCTATAAGCCTTGCAACCAATGTGACTAATGAGTTAGTTGCGGGATGATGTATTACGGAACGAGTAAAGAGACTTGCCGGTAACGATATTAAACTAGGTATGAAGATACCGACGATCGAATATCGGGCAAGTAACATACTGATGACAATGGGAATGAAGTATGTTGTTATGCGTTTGACCAATAAAGATCTTTGTAGAATATGTAGGAGTCAATATGAGCATCAAGGTTCCGCTATTGGTTATTGACCGGAGATGAGTCTCAGTCATGTCTACATAGTTCTCGAACCCATAGGGTCCACATGTTTAACGTTCGATGATGATTTGTATTATGAGTTATGTGTTTTGGTGACCGAAGTTTGTTTGTAGTCCCGGATGAGATCACGGACAAGACGAGGAGTCTCGAAATGGTCGAGAGGTAAAGATTGATATATTGGAAGGTTATATACGGACACCAGAATGGTTCCGATAAGGTTCGGGGATTTTTTGGAGTACCGTGAGGCTACCGGAAGCCCCCAGGAAAGTTAATGGGCCTAATGGGCCATAGTGGAGGAGAGGAGGCAGGCCATGGGAGGAGGCGCGCGCCCCCTTGCCCAATCCGTATTGGACAAGTGGAGGGGGCGCGGCCCCCCTCTTTTCTTCTCCTTCTCCCTCCTTTCCCCTTTCCCCCTCTCTGTTGGAAGGAAAGGGGGGTGAATCCTACTAGGAACTGAGTCCTAGTAGGACTCCCCCCTCTTGGCACCCCCCCTTGGGCCGGCTTCGTCCTCGCCCCTCCTTTATATATGTGGGCAGGGGGCACCCATAGGTACAATAGTAGTTTCTTAGCCATGTGCGGTGCCCCTCTCCACAGTTTACTCCTCCGGTCTTAGCGTCGTAGTGCTTAGGCGAAGCCCTGCGCGGATCACATCACCATCACCGTCACCACACCGTCATGCTGTCGGAACTCTCCCTCGACCCTCTACTGGATCAAGAACTCGAGGGACGTCATCGAGCTGAATGTGTGCTGAACACGGAGGTGCCGTACGTCGGTACTTGGATCTGTTGGATCATGAAGTCATTCGACTACATAAACCGCGTTAACCTAACGCTTCCACTTCTGGTCTATGAGGGTATGTGGACACACTCTCCCCGTCTCGTTGCTATGCATCTCCTAGATAGATCTTGTGTGATCGTAGGATTTTTTTGAAATTGCATGTTAGGTTCCCCTTCAGTGGCATCCGAGCCAGGTCTATGCGTAGATGATATGCATGAGTACAACACAAAGAGTTGTGGGTGATAATAGTCATATTGCTTACCACCAACGTCTTACTTTGATTCTACGGTATTGTTGGATGAAGCGGCCCAGACCGACATTACATGACCGCCTTCATGAGACTGGTTCTACCGACGTGCTTGGCACAAAGGTGGCTGATGGGTGTCTGTTTCCCCAACTTTAGTTGAATCGAGTTTGACTACGGCCGGTCCTTGTTGAAGATTAAAACTGCACACTTGACGAAAAATCATTGTGGTTTTTGATGCGTAGGTAAGAACGGTTCTTGCTAGAAGCCCGTAGCAGCCACGTAAAACTTGCACCAACAAAGTAGAGGACGTCTAACTTGTTTTTGTAGGGCATGTTGTGATGTGATATGGTTAAGACGTGATGAGATATAAATTGTTGTATGATATGATCATGTTTTGTAACAATTATTGGCAACTGGGAGGAGCCATATGGTTGTCGCTTTATTGTATGAAATGCAATCGTCATGTAATTGCTTTACTTTACCACTAAGCGGTAGCGATAGTCGTATAAGCAATAGTTGGCGAGATGACAATGACGCTACGATGGAGATCAAGGTGTCAAGTCGGTGATGATGGAGATCATTATGGTGCTTTGGAGATGGAGATCAAAGGCACAAGATGATGATGGCCGTATCATGTCACATATTTTGATTGCATGTGATGTTTATCTTTTTATGCTTCTTATTTTGCTTAGTACAATGGTACCATTATAAGATGATCCCTCACTAAATTTCAAGGTACAAGTGTTCCCCCTGATTATGCACCGTTGCTACAGTTCGTCATGCCGAGACACCATGTGATGATCGGGTGTGATAAGCTCTACGTTCACATACAAAGGGTGCAAGCCAGTTTTGCACATGGAGAATACTCGGGTTAAACTTGACGAGCCTAGCATATGCAGATATGTCCTCGGAACACTGAGACTGAAAGATCGAACATGAATCATATAGTAGATATAATCAACATAGTGATGTTCACCATTGAAAACTACTCCATCTCACGTGATGATCGGACATGGTTTAGTTGATATGGATCACGTGATCATTTAGATGACTAGAGGGATGTCGATCTAAGTGGGAGTTCTTTAGTAATATGATTAAATTGAACTTTAATTTATCATGAACTTAGTATCTGATAGTTTTTTTCATATCTATGTTGTTGTATATCAATGGCCCGTGTTACCGTTATCTTGAATTTTAATGCGTTCCTAGAGAAAACTGAGTTGAAAGATGATGGTAGCAACTACACGGGCTGGGTCCGTAACTTGAGGACTATCCTCATTGCTGCATAGAAGAATTATGTCCTGGAAGCACCGCTAGGTACAAGACCCACTGCAAGAGCAACTCCGATGACTACTCAATAGTTCAGTGTGCCATGCTTTACGGCTTAGAATCTGGTATTCAAAGACGTTTTGAACGTCATGGAGCATATGAGATGTTCTAGGAGTTGAAGTTAATATTTCAAGCAAATGTCCGAGTTGAGAGATATGAAGTCTCCAATAAGTTCTACAGCTGCAAAATGGAGGAGAATAGTTTCGTCGATGAACACATAGTCAGAATGTCTAGGTACCATAACCACTTGACTCAGCTGGGAGTTAATCTTCCTAATGATTGAGTCATTGACAGAGTTCTTCAATCACTGTCACCAAGCTATAAAGGCTTCGTGATGAACTATAATATGCAAGGGATGGAAAAGACAATTCCCGAGCTCTCCGCGATGCTAAAGGTTGCGGAGGTAGAAATCAAGAAGGAGCATCATGTGTTGATGGTGAACAAAACCACTAGTTTCAAGAAAAAGGGCAAAGGGAAGAAGGGGAACTTCAAGAAGAATAGCAAGCAAGTTGCTGCTCAAGGGAAGAAGCCCAAGTTTGGACCTAAGCCTGAAACTGAGTGCTTCTACTACAAAGGGGTTGTTCACTGGAAGCGGAAGTGCCCCAAGTATTTGGTGGATAAGAAGGGTGGCAAAGTGAAAGGTATATTTGATATACATGTTATTGATGTGTAGCTTACTAATGCTCATAGTAGCGCCTGGGTATTTGATACTGGTTCCGTTGATCATATTTGCAACTCAGAACAGGGGCTACGGATTAAATGAAGATTAGCTAAGGACGAGGTGACAATGCGCGTGGGAAATGGTTCCAAAGTCGATGTGATCGCCATCGGCATGCTACCTCTACACCTACCGTCGGGATTAGTTTTAGACCTAAATAATTGTTATTTGGCGCCAGCGTTGAGCATGAACATTATATCTAGATCTGGTTTGATGCGAGACGGTTATTCATTCAAATCAGAGAATAATGGTTGTTCTATTTATATGAGTAATATCTTTTATGGTCATGCACCCTTGATGAGTGGTCTCTCTTTGTTGAATCTCGATTGTAGTGATACACATATTCATAATATTGAAGCCAAAAGATGTAAAGTTTATAATGATAATGCAACTTATTTGAGGCACTGCCATTTAGGTCATATTGGTGTAAAGCGCATGAAGAAACTCCATGCTGTTGGGCTTTTGGAATCACTTGATTATGAATCACTTGATGCTTGCGAACCATGCCTCATGGGCAAGATGACTAGGACTCTGTTCTCCGGAACAATGGAGCAAGCCACTGACTTATTGGAAATAATACATACTGATGTATGCGGTCCGATGAGTGTTGAGGCTCGTGGAGGGTATCATTATTTTCTAACCTTCATAGATGGTTTGAGCAGATATGGGTATATCTACTTAATGAAACATAAGTCTGAAACATTTGAAAAGTTCAAAGAATATCAGAGTGAAGTGTGAAATCATCGTAACAAGAAAAATAAAGTTTCTACGATCTGATTATGGAGGTGAATATTAGAGTTATGAGTTTGGCCTTCATTTGAAACAATGTGGAATAGTTTCGCAACTCACGCCACCTGGAACACCACAGTGTAATGGTGTGCCCGAACGTCGTAACCGTACTTTAATAGATATGGTGCGATCTATGATGTCTCTTACCGATTTACTGCTATCGTTTTGGTATTATGCTTTAGAGACGGTTGCATTCACTTTAAATAGGGCACCATCTAAATCCGTTGAGACTGACACCATATGAACCGTGGTTTGGTAAGAAACCTAAGTTGTCGTTTCTTAAAGTTTGGGGCTGCGATGCTTATGTGAAAAAGCTTCAACCTGATAAGCTCGAACCCAAATTGGAGAAATGTGTCTTCACAGGATACCCAAAGGAGACTATTGGTTACACCGTCTATCACAGATCCGAAGGCAAGATATTCGTTGCTAAGAATGGATCCTTTCTAGAGAAGGAGTTTCTCTCGAAAGAAGTGAGCGGGAGGAAAGTAGAACTTGATGAGGTAATTGTACCTGCTCCCTTATTGGAAAGTAGTTCATCACAGAAATCAGTTCTAGTGATTCCAACACCAATTAGTGAGGAAGCTAATGATGATGATCATGAAATTTCAGATCAAGTTACTATTGAAGCTCGTAGGTCAACCAGTATGGTCCGCACTAGAGTGGTACGGTAATCCTGTTCTAGAGGTCATGTTACTTGACCATGATGAACCTACGAACTATGAGGAAGCGATGATGAGCCCAAATTCCGCAAAATGGCTTGAGGCCATGAAATCTGAGATGAGATCCATGTATGAGAACAAAGTGTGGACTTTGGTTTACTTGCCCGATGATCGACAAGCCATAGAGAATAAATGGATCCTCAAGAAGAAGACTGACGCTGACGGTAATGTTACTGTCTACAAAGCTCGACTTGTTGTGAAAGGTTTTCGACAAGTTGAAGGAGTTGACTACAATGAGACCTTCTCACCTGTAGCGATGCTTAAGTCTGTCCGAATCATGTTAGAAATTCCCGCATTTTATGATTATGAAATTTGGCAAATGGATGTCAAAACTGCATTCCTTAATGGATATCTTAAAGAAGAGTTGTATATGATGCAACTAGAAGGTTGTGTCGATCCTAAAGGTGCTAACAATGTGTGCAAGCTCCAGTGATCCATTTATGGACTGGTACCAGCCTCTCGGAATTGGAATATACACTTTGATAGTGTGATCAAAGCTTATGGTTTTATACAGACTTTGGGGAAGCCTGTATTTACAAGAAAGCGAGTGGGAGCTCTGTAGCATTTCTAATATTATATGTGGATGACATATTGTTAATTGGAAATAATACAAAATTTCTGGATAGCATAAAAGGATACTTGAATAAGAATTTTTCAATGAAAGACCTCGGTGAAGCTGGTTACATCGGGCATCAAGATCTATAGAGATAGATCTAGACGCTTAATTAGACTTTCACAAAGCACATACCTTCATAAAGTTCTGAAGAAGTTCAAAATGGATCAGTCAAAGAAAGCATTATTTCCTGTGTTACAAGGTGTGAAGTTGAGTCACACTCAATGCCCGACCACTTCAGAAGATAGAGAGAAAATGAAAGTCATTCCCTATGCCTCAGCCATAGGTTCTATCATGTATGCAATGTCGTGTACCAGATCTGATATGTGCCTTGCTATAAGTTTAGCAGAGAGGTACCAAAGTAATCCAGGAGGGGATCACTGGACAGCAGTCAAGAACATCCTGAAATACCTGAAAAGGACTAAGGATATGTTTCTCGTTTATGGAGGTGACAAAGAGCTTGTCATAAATGCTTACGTTGATGCGAGCTTTGACACCGATCCAGATGACTCTAAGTCACAAACCGGATACATATTTATATTCAATGGTGGAGCTATCAGTTGGTGCAGTTCCAAGCAGAGCGTTGTGGCGGGATCTATGTGTGAAGCAGAGTACATAGCCGCTTCGGAAGTAGCAAATGAAGGAGTCTGGATGAAGGAGTTCATATCCGATCTAGGTGTAATACCAAGTGCATCGGGTCCAATGAAAATCTTTTGTGACAATACTAGAGCAATTGCCTTGGTGAAGGAATCCAGATTTCACAAGAGAATCAAACATATCATGAGATGCTTCAATTCCATCCCCGATCAAGTCAAGGAGGGAAACATAGAGATTTGCAAGATACATATGGATCTGAATGTTGCAGACCCGTTGACTAAGCCTCTCACGAGCAAAACATGATCAGCACCAAGACTCCATGGGTGTTAGAATCATTACTATGTAATCTAGATTATTGACTCTAGTGCAAGTGGGAGACTGAAGGAAATATGCCCTAGAGGCAATAATAAAGTTGTTATTTATATTTCCTTATATCATGATACATGTTTATTATTCATCCTAGAATTGTATTAACAGGAAACTTAGTACATGTGTGAATACATAGACAAATAGAGTGTCCCTAATATGCCTCTACTTGACTAGCTCGTCAATCAAAGATGGTTAATTAAGTTTCCTGACCATAGACATGTGTTGTCATTTGATGAACGGGATCACATCATTAGAGAATGATGTGATGGACAAGACCCATCCGTTAGCTTAGCATAATGATCATTTAGTTTTATTGCTATTGCTTTCTTCATGACTTATACATATTCCTCTAACTATGAGATTATGCAACTCCCGACAACCAGAGGAACGCCTTGTGTGCTATCAAACGTCACAATGTAACTGATTGATTATAAATATGCTCTACAGGTGTCTCCGAAGGTGTTTGTTGAGTTCGCATAGATCAAGATTAGATTAGTATTTGTCACTCCGTGTATCTCTGGGCCCTCTCGGACTATAAGCCTTCCAAGCAATGTGACTAATGAGTTAGTTGCGGGATGATGTATTACGGAACGAATGAAGAGACTTGCCGGTAACGAGATTGAACTAGGTATGAAGATACCGATGATCGAATCCCGGGCAAGTAACATACCGATGACAAAGGGAATGACATATGTTGTTATGCGGTTTGACCGATATAGATCTTCGTAGAATATGTAGGAGGCAATATGAGCATCCACGTTCCGCTATTGGTTATTGACCGAAGATGTGTCTCGGTCATGTCTACATACTTCTCGAACCTGTAGGGTCCGCACGCTTAACGTTTGATGACGATTTGTATTATGAGTTATGTGTTTTGGTGACCGAAGTTTGTTCGGAGTCCCGGATGAGATCATGGACATGACTAGGAGTCTCGAAATGGTCGAGAGGTAAAGATTGATATATTGGAAGGTTATATACGGACACCGGAATGGTTATGATAAGGTTCAGGGATTTCTCGGAGTACTGAGAGGCTACCGAACCCCCCCCCCTTGCCACGGGAGGACCCCCCCCCCTTTCCCCATCCGAATTGGACAAGGGGAGGGGGCGTGGCCCCCTCTTTCCTTCTCCTTCAACCTCGTTTCCCCTTTCCCTCTCTCTGTTGGAATGAATGGGGGGCGAATCCTACTAGGAACGGAGTCCTAGTAGGACTCCCCCCTCTTGGCGCGCCTGAGGGAGTCCTGGATTAGGGGGTCCACGGACAGCCGGACCATATACTTTGGCCGGAGTGTTGGACTATGAAGATACAAGATTGAAGGCTTCGTCCCGTGTTCGGGTGGGGCTCTCCTTTGCATGGAAGGCCAGCTTGGCGATTCGGATTTGTAGATCTCCTTCTCTGTAACCGACTCTGTGTAACCCTAGCCCCCTCTGGTGTCTATATAAACCAGAGGGTTTAGTCTATAGGACGAGAACAATCATAATCATAGGCTATCTTCTAGGGTTTAGCCTCTACGATCTCATGGTAGATCAACTCTTGCAATACTCATATCATCAAGATCAATCAAGCAGGAAGTAGGGTATTACCTCCATCGAGAGGGCCCGAACCTGGGTAAACATTGTGTCCCCCGCCTCCTGTTACCATCAGCCTTAGACGCATAGTTCGGGACCCCCTACCCGAGATCCACTGGTTTTGACATCGACACCGGTTCTTTCATTGAGAGTTCCACTGTGTCATCACGATAAAGGCTTGATGGCTCCTTTGATCATCGGCAATGATGCGATCCAAGGTGAGGTTTTTCTCCCCGGACAGATCTTCGTATTCGGCGGCTTCGTTCTGCGGGCCAACTCACTTGGCCATCTAGAGCAGATCGATAGCTGCGCCCCTAGCCATCAGGTCAGATTTGGAAGCTTGAACTACACTGTCGACATCCGTGGAGACTTGATCTTCGACGGATTCGAGCTCATGTCAGGCGCGCCGCACATTCATGACGAGCATGACTTAGCTCTGCCATCGGACGGTGTTCAGGAGATCGCACCTGCGGCTACTCCAGCCCTCAATCCGGAGTAGATTGTGCCATCCGAGGACGGGTGGATGGACCCCGCCACGGTGGCCGCACACTCAGCGGCGATAGAGCTGAATACTGAATTCACCTCCTATGAGACCTGTGTTACCAGACCCTTGGATTCGCCCCCGGCCACATGCTCCGAACCGCCTGCGTCCGTGCCTAACCAATCTGATTGGGCACCGATCATGGAGTTTACCTCCGCGGATATTTTTCAGCACTCACTATCGGCGTTCTAGGAACAGGGGTCCCCAGACTTGCCTGCCTGCGGCCCATGGCGTGGCTAAGCCAGCAGGCCGTATGGCGCACCTTCACCAACAAGGCAGCCAAGACCCTCGCGAGAGGCCAAGCCTCGCGAGGCGGACGACGTCAAGACCTCCTCAAGAGTGGCCTGGTCAGGCAGGCTCGCAAGGAGCGGAGATAGCAAGGCGGGGCGAACCGCACGAGGCTCTCATGACGTGAGCCATGAGGATTGACACCAGGCGGGCGCCAGCGCGTGCAGCGTCCTTGTTTCCTCTTTGGTGCAAGGGAGGCACGCGCAGCCGCGGAGTACCGAGGCCTCAGGCAAAGGTTGCCATTTCGGTGCAACAAGACAAAGACCAGGAGGACTGCAAGATGGAGGTCATCGTGGAGCCCAAGACGGCGTCATCACTAGAGCCTTTCACAGGCGCGGACTACCTTTTGTCAGGATAGCTTGTACTAGCTGTCCCCCTTCAAATTAGCCCGCCATTGTTGGATCCCTTCCCGCTCGATATTTGGGAAGAGGACCAGGGCCTCTATAAATAGGACTAGCCACCATAGGGAGAGGGGGAGATCGAATCCCCGCACTACAAGTTCATATGCACTAGAACACCTCGACCTCAGGAGGCAGTTCTTCCCTTGTACTGTTCATCATCAGCCCAAGAGGCAAATCCACCACACCACACTGGAGTAGGGTATTACACCACAACGGTGGCCCGAACTAGTATAAACCATGTGTCTTTCTGTGTTGCGAGTTCGTCGAGTTCGTCCGCAAGATCCTAGCGAGCTAGAGCGTAGATTGGTAGGAGGGAAAGACTTCACGCGCACCCCAGTGTTTGAACCTTAAGGGTTAGCCGGAGCCCCACATCCGACATTTGGCGCGCTAGGTAGGGGTGCACCGGAGCTTCTTCTCCGCCAATCAGCTCTCCGATGTTCACGGGCTACGATGTCTGGCGACCCAAGGGCCGGATCCGACCGCTGGGCAGCTTGGCCGGCCCGGGCGGCGCCGCCTGCCCATGAAGGTCTCGACCCCGCACCCCAAGCGGCGCGGGCACCACCAAGCTCCACCGGGCATGGACAGCACGGCCAGGCATCATCCACCCTCATCCCGCGGCAAGTACGAGCCGCGACGATAGCAACGAGTCACGCCGCTGCAACAGCGCTGCACTCACGGCGGGTGCAGGCGAACATGTGGGCAGCACTCACAGTGGCAAGGGAGCTGCTGCGATGCAGGCTGATGGAGAGCGGCCGGAACACGCTGCTTGAGCATGTTGCTGAGCTGCTGGACGCAGCGGCGTCAGGAGCGCCACCCTTCTGCTATCGACTCCCTTACCAGACCACTGCAAGGTCGCGCGGCGAGCCTCACCACACATGCGCGCCATCAACTACGCCCGGGGGCTTCGTCAACATCAGCACGGCCGGCAGCGTAGGGGGCTCCAACCCCCCCCCCCCCATGCCTCCCTCGACAAGCACGGGCGCAGGCGTCACCCCCCATGGTCCCGACCGGATGCCATATTATCATCCCCAGGATGCTATCATGGGAGGAGCAACATTGAGCGTGGGGCACCATGGCGAGGTGTTTGGGTGACGGCCCCGGAAGCCTACGTGACCCGCATGATGGACCAAGGGTACGCACCAGAGGACGACATCGGCTCATTCGTTGGAGAAGATTGGGGAGAAGGGGTGCTAGGAGTCGAAGCTTTCCAAGAGCCAGCGGAGAACCACAACGATGGCGCCGATGACGGCAACTACAGGGTACCACTAACCTCTCAGGAAGAGGCTTATGCTAACCATGGGCTACAGATGAATCAGGTCGCAGCGTCGATCGGCGACGCTGGCACCGCGACACACATTCCAACAAGGGAGACACGCTGGGGCCGCCGGGAGCAAGGCCCCTCTACAAGGCATGCGAAACCAGGGGACACCTGGAGGTAGGCCCTCTACCGGGGTGGCTTCAACAACCCTTCCTCCGACAGAGGACCCGTGGTCGCCGAGGGAACCGCTGGCGTCCTCTTTCCCTCCTTTTTGTCGTCCTGGTCTCCGGTTGGCTCAAAGGAGGTCAAGGGTGGCGCAAGGCGGGGCCCTCATCTAGCGATATGAAGCAAGGCCGGTACCTGTGAAGAAGGCCCAGTGCCTGTGAAGCTCGCCGCCCGTGACACTCTCACGTAATAATGAGTTGGGGTTGTACACGCCCCAGAGTCTTAGGAGCACCGGCCTCAGGCCCTGGGGCTCCCTCCCACGCCTAGTGGACAGCACTTAGCTCCATGCTGGTGAGAAGACTTGAAGACCTGAAGACTAGACTAGGTGCTGGACGCGGCCTTTTGCTTTGGATCTTTCTTTCTGTGGCTTTGCTTTCTGATTCTGGACTTAAGTTGAAGCTGAATTTTTATCGATACGCGCGGGGGGTGCCTTTTCTCATTCGAGCCGTTTCTCACCTTCTGGATCTTGTTTTGTTTGTAACTCACGTCCATCGCCTTTCCCTCGCAAATCTCCTCACGAATCAGACCGCGCAAAGTACGCGCAAGCACTACGCCTGGTGCTCACCCCTTGCGGGGCCCCCTCCAACGAGGCGATAAGCTCCATGGGATTCTCACGAGCTCGCCGCCTCACGACCCAGCCCTAAGTTGGTGCTGACTAAGGTAAACCACGTCGGGAAACTCACCCTCAGCTTCATGAGCTCACGAGGACACATACCCGCATCACATAGGAAAGTAAAAACTGCGATTTACTTACACGAGGGGCTCCCCCTCTCAAAATGCTCTTACAAGTTTTCCAAGGGCCATGCCTGAGTTTTGCGTGCAGAATAAAACAACAAGAGAATATGGGATCAGCCAGAGATATCGCTCGTTGCATCGTCCATGGACGCATCACTCGCATCGCCATCATCTTCATCAGAATCGTCGCCGCCGTCGGTGACGCCCCCATCATCGTCATTGACAATGTCACCTTCGTCTGCAATGACCACCACCACATCGTTCTCCAAGGTGAAGGCCCTGACCAACGCGTCAACATGGTCCTCTACCCAACGCGCCAGGTTTCCTCGGACGGCGACGGGTACAGGGGCAATGGCGGCATCAAAGTCGAAGTTGGGGTCAGCGTTCAGGAGGTGGCTAAAGACAAGGGAGAAGGCGCGCTCAAGCAGGCCACGATCCCTCTCCTCCAGAAGCTGCCGAGCTCTGGCAGATTGAGCCTCCAGGCGCGTCACCACCCCGGTGAAGAAGGTCAGGTGACTGGCGTAGTCACTTGAGTGAGAGGTCAGGGTGTTCTCGTCGCAGATATAGCCCAGGGCGGTGTTGGCCCTGTTTCGAAGGTCTTGAAGCATAGGAGCGTGCTCGTGCTCCAGCGTTCGGCGTTGAAGCACTTCCTCCCTGTTCTGCCGAGCAACAGCCTCGGCGTCGTCAACTCGCCTCCGGAGGGAAAGCAGCTCGGCGCAGGCGGAGGCCAAGTCCGCCTGTGCCGTAAGCAAGGCAGCGGTTGTGGCCTCCGCACGCCTCTCGGCCTTGTCCAACCTGGGCCTGAGGGTGGCGGCCCTGCCCGCACCCTCCTGGCCGGCGAGCTTCAGCTTCAAGTCGTACTTGCCCTCCAGATCTATGCGAACCACGTCCACCCGGCGATTGATCTCCTCCTCGACTCTGGCCTCACGGGCCCCGACGGCGTCTTCAGCTTGAGCGACTTGACGCTCCCTCGTCTCAAGTCGTTCAAGCTCGAGGCTGCGCTCCACAGCTTCCAGGGCCAGCGTCTCCTCGTGCCGCCGGACCTCCTCTTCCTCCGCAGGCGTCTCCCTCATCGACGCAAGGGCGGCCCCGCGCGCCACAACCTGCTGCTCGAGGGACGCGCTCCAGGCCCAGAGCTCCCACGCGCGCTCCTCCGTAGCCTCACGGCGGCGATCAACCACGTGAGCTTCTTCCAAAGCTCGCGAGCGGGCCTCATTGGCAACCTTGAGGGACGCATCCGCCTTCGCGTTCTCGAGGCCGCGATGATAACGGCCAAGGTTGATGGCCACACGCAGCTTGCGCCACTCCTCCACCAACCGAAGACCTTCAGCCTCAAGAGGCGAGTCGACGCCAGCAAGCGCTTCACCAAGGCGGTTCATCGCGCCCATCGCCTCCTGGAAGAGCTCGTGGCGGACCATGTTGCGCCCGCACTCAACCTCGAACGCTCGCCCCATCTCATCCTCCACCTCGGGGGCTGCAGATGGAGCATCAAGTGGCGCACCACCTCCCGGTTGGGGGCTGGGGGCTGGCACGGCCCCAGGCACTAGCTGACCCTCGTGAGGGGCTCGAACCGAACAAGGCCCGCTGCTTGAAGAAGACTTCAGGACCGAGGCTAGCCAGCTATCAATCGTGACCAGGGGAGGAGCCATTGGCACGCCTGCTATGCTCCGAGCAAGGCCGCGAAGGAAGGATGGCGAAGGCGCAAGCTCGGGGCGCCTTGACAACGGACCAACTCCCCTAGCTGACCCCATGCCATGGGCAGCATCTGAGTCTTAGGCGCTGGAGCTTGGCGGGCGCAATGGGACGAGAGGGGGCTGCTTCTCTAGAGATTGCGCGGCCTTAGCAGAAGGGGACCTGAGGGGACAATCGTCAGGAAAGGAAGGCGGCACATAGAAGATCACAAAGATAAGGTACTTACTCGTCGATGGCGATGTACTTCCGTCGCTTCAATGGTCCGAAGATGCTGCCGCCGCTAGGGGATCCCTTCCTCTTGCGGAGCTCCTCGAAGTCCACACAAAGGCGACCGAAGCGCTGGACATGATGGCCGGAGCGCGGCGGAGCCGAAGAAGAACCAAGAGGGATGGCTTCAGGGGAGCCCGGCTACGGCGAACAGCCCGATTCTCTCTCGCTGCGTCCTCCCGAGGCTCATCAAGCCTCGGCCTCGGGAGCCCCATGCCGCATCTCATCAGCAACTGATGCCTCAGGAGGGGCGTCGCAAGCTCCCGAGGACGACGCCCCTGGATCACCGCTCGGCATGTGCTCCTCAGCCCTGAGCAGCCGGCCCCCGTCGCAGCTCGCTCCCCTGCACCGTCACCTGGGGCAAGCTCGGCACCGGCAGCAAAGACAGGGACCACGATGACGGGATTCTTGCGGGGCCCCACCAAGCCAGTTGGGCGTAGCCCCACTCGTCAAAGGAAGGCATGTTCGCAGCAAACGTGACCTTGTTCTCGCTGCGGTAAAACATGCAGCTTTTCCTGGGCATCTTGTCCGGCAGAGGGACACCGGATAGGACCGTGAGCACTGTTTGCCGCGCGGCAAGAGGAAGCCCCTCCTCCTGAAACCTCATGTCCTGTTTGCTGAGCAAGGACCATATCGGACGAGAATGGCATTGAAGCGGAGCAACTCAACGCTTGACGAACTCCCTCACCACCATGGGCGCAGTCAAGCCAAGGTCCTTCAACCACCGCAGCCTGGCCCAGACAGGGGAGAGGCGAGGGCTCGCAAGCCTCTGGTGAACCCAGCCAGAGTTTGGAATGGCAGGCCCCACCAGAGCTTGGAGCAGAGGGTTGAGCACGGCGGCATCAACAAACACCCATCGCGCGCGGAACTCGTTCGCGAATGCAGGGAGCTCGAAGTCGATCCCCATGCCTGCCATCACAGCCACGGCCTGGAAGCCCACACACCCCGAGCTCTGCCGGGCACCGGTGAGATGCAGCGAGAAGAAGTGGCAGAGGAGCGCCATGGAGGGGGTAATGCCCACCATGGCCTCACACCCGAAAGCGAAGACGGCAAGAAGGGTCACAGACTGAGGGTCAAGATGGAGCATGTGGATCTGATAGTGCTCGAGCACCGCGTTGAAGAAGGTGGAGAAGGGAGGAAGCATGCCAGCCCAGAGGGCGTTAATGAAGATCGGGACCTCGGTGACTGCCTGAGCCATGCTGGAGCGAGACGCAGGCAAGGCCGGCGTCTCTCCCCACTCGTTGAAGCTGGAGGCGAGCATGGGGCACATCTTGCCCATGGCCTCGTCGTTGAGCACCCGAGGCCGGCTGAGCGCCGGCTCGAAGGAAGGGGGTGCAGTTGGCAAGGACAGAGGTTTCTTCCCCTTGTCGGCTTGTTTCGGCGCCATGGCGGTGAAGCGGGCGGAACACTGGTCAGATTGAGAAGGCGGAGCAGGGCGTCGAGGAAGGAGGAAGATTGGAAGGGCCAGGCGTCGCGAAGGAAGAATAACTGTGTAGGCCGCAGGGGCCGCATAGCCAGCCGGATTCGAAGGCAGCGTGGGCAAGCGGAGGCGCCCATGTCCAATCAACCGCCACGCGTCAACCGAGGCCGTAGGCTTTTGGGGGCCCGCGGTGCTCCGAACTTGACCCTTGGCTTCGTCGCGAAGCCAAGCCCGCGTGCACCTTGGGCCTGGGGGCTACTGTCGGCGTTCTGGGAATGGGGGTCCCCAGACTTGCCTGCCTGCGGCCCATGGCGTGGCTAAGCCAGCAGGCCGTACGGCCCACCTTCACCAACAAGGCACCCAAGACACTCTCGAGGCGGATGACATCAAGACCTCCTCAGGAGTGGCCTGGTCAGGCAGGCTCGCGAGGAGCGGAGATATCAAGGCGGGGCAAACCTCACAAGGCTCTCATGACGTGAGCCATGACAATCGACACCAGTCGGGCGCCAGCGCGCGCAGCGTCCTTGTTTCCTCTTTGGTGCAAGGGAGGCACGCGCAACCGCAGAGTACCGAGGCCTCAGGCAAAGGTTGCCATTTTGGTGCAACAAGACCAAGACCAGGAGACTGCAAGACGGAGGTCATCGTGGAGCCCAAGACGGCGTCATCACCAGAGCCTTTCACAGGCGCAGACTACCTTTTGTCAGGATAGCTTGTATTAGTTGTCCCCCTTCACATTAGCCCGCCATTGTTGGCTCCCTTCCCGCTCGATATTTGGGAAGAGGAGCAGGGCTTCTATAAATAGGACTAGCCACCATAGGGAGAGGGGGAGATCGAATCCCTGCACTACAAGTTCATACGCACAAGAACACCTCGACCTCAGGAGGCAGTTCTTCCCTTGTACTGTTCATCATCAGCCCAAGAGGCAATCCACCACCACCACCCTGGAGTAGGGTATTACACCACAACGGTGGCCCGAACCAGTATAAACCATGTGTCTTTCTGTGTTGCGAGTTCGTCGAGTTCGTCCTCAAGATCCTAGCGAGCTAGAGCATAGATTGGTAGGAGGGAAAGACTTCACGCGCACCCCAGTGTTTGAACCTGAAGGGTTAGCCGGAGCACCACATCCGACACTCGCCCTTGGGCGACGTGCTAGATTCATTGAGGTCTCTCTCATTGTCAGGAGACCCTCGTCTGAACTATGTCCGGCTCGAGTGGGAAGCGGATGACGAAGGAATTCGTTCCCCACCCACCACCCACTTAATAGCCACTGTCGACGACTTAACCGACAGGCTTGATTTCAACTCCGAAAACATCGACAGTATGGACGCCGATGCAGGAGAGGAACAGGAACCACCGCCCATAGGGTGCTGGACAGCCACTTCATCACACGATATATATATGGTGGATACACCCAAAGGAAACAACAACGATGAACGGAAGGATGCAGCGAAGGATAGTCCCCTCGAGAAGCAACCAAAGCGATGATGTAGGCGCTGCTCCAAATCCCGCCTCAGCAAAAATAGCGATAACAGCGTGATAACCCACAAGTATAGGGGATCACAACAATTTTCGATAAGTAAGAGTGTCGAACCCAACGAGGAGCTAAAGGCAGAACAAATATTCCCTCAAGTTCTATCAACCACCGATACAACTCTACGCACGCTTGACGTTCGCTTTACCTAGAAAAAGTATGGAACTACAAGTACTTTGTACGTGTTGTTGGATAGGTTTGCAAGATAATAAAGATTACGTAAATAAAAAGTAGGGGCTGTTTAGATAAAGACACAACTAAGTTAGGTTTAGTAGAGAGCTTATTGTTACGAGAAAGTAATTTGTCCCTAGGCAATCGATAACTAGACCGGTAATCATTATTGCAATTTTATTTGAGGGAGAGGCATAAGCTAACATACTTTCTCTACTTGGATCATATGCACTTATGATTTGAACTCTAGAAAGCATCCGCAACTACTAAAGATCATTAAGGTAAAACCCAACCATAGCATTAAAGTATCAAGTCCTCTTTATCCCATACGCAACAACCCCCTTACTTGGGTTTGTGTTTCAGTCACTCACGCAACCCACTATAAGCGAATCATAAACGTATTGCAACATCCTACAGCGGGAATCCCTCATGCTTGCACGACACGGAGAGCACCATAGGACAGCACCAAAAATAAAACATGCAACTCAAATCAATCTTGATCATAAAATATCCCATAGGACAAAATGGATCTACTCAAACATCATAGGATAGCCATACATCATTGGGAAATAATATATAGCGTTGAGCACCATGTTTAAGTTGATATTATAGTGGGTAAGAGAGAGGTTACAGCGCTGCATAGAGGGGGGAAGAGTTGGTGATGATGGCGGTGAAGTTGTTGGTGAAGATTGCGGTGATGATGATGGCCCCCGGTAGCACTCCAGTACCACCAGAAGCGAAGGGTGGAGAGCCCTCCTCCTTCTTCTTCTTCCTTGACCTTCTCCCTAGATGGGAGAAGGGTTTCCTCTCTGTCCATGGCCTCCATGGCATGGGAGGGGCGAGAGCCCCTCCGAGATTGGATCTGTCTCTCTGTCTCTCTCTGTTTCTGCGTTCTCAGATTCTTCCCTTTCACCGTTTCTTATATTCCTGGAGATCCGTAACTCCGATTGGGCTGAAATTTTAACGCGATCTCTATCCGAATATTAGCTTTCTTGCGGCGAAAGAATGGCATCATCCGCCTTACGGGGTGACCACGAGGGTCAGGGGCGTGCCCAGGGGGTGGGGTGCGCCCCCCTGCCTCGTGCCTCCCTCGGGCACCGTCTCGCGTGGATTTTTCTTCCCAAAAATCATATATATTCCAAAAAATCTACGTCATTTTTATCCCGTTTGGACTCCGTTTGATATGGATATTCTGCGAAACAAAAAACATGCAACAAACAGGAACTGACACTGGGCACAAGATCAATATGTTAGTCCCAAAAATAGTATAAAAAGTTGCCAAAAGTATATGAAAGTTGTAGAATATTGGCATGGAACAATCAAAAATTATAGATATGTCGGAGACGTATCAGCATCCCCAAGCTTAATTCCTGCTCGTCCTCGAGTAGGTAAATGATAAAAAAGATAATTTTTAATGTGGAATGCTACCTAGCATAATCTTGATCACATATCTAATCATGGCATGAATGTTAAGATACGAGTGATTCAAAGCAATAGTCTATCATTTGACATAAAAACAATAATACTTCAAGCCTACTAATAAAGCAATCATGTCTTTTCAAAATAACATGGCCAAAGAAAGTTATCCCTACAAAATCATATAGTCTGGCTATGCTCCGTCTTCACCACACAAAATATTCACATCATGCACAACCCCAATGACAAGCCAAGCAATTGTTTCATACTTTTGACGTTCTCAAACCCTTTCAACTTTCACGCAATACATAAGCGTGAGCAATGGACATAGCACTATAGTTGGAATAGAACGGTGGTTGTGGAGAAGACAAAAAGGAGAAGATAGTCTCACATCAACTAGGCGTATCAATGGGCTATGGAGATACCCATCAATAGATATCAATGTGAGTGAGTAGGGATTGCCATGCAACGGATGCACTAGAGCTATAAGTGTATGAAAGCTCAGACTGAAAACTAAGTGGGTGTGTATCCAACTTGCTTGCTCATGAAGACCTCGGGCATTTGAGGAAGCCCATCATCGGAATATACAAGCCAAGTTCTATAATGAAAATTCCCACTAGTATATGAAAGTGATAACTCAAGAGACTCTCTATATGAAGAACATGGTGCTACTCTGAAGCACAAGTGTGGTAAAAGGATAGTAACATTTCCCCTTCTCCCTTTTTCTCTCATTTTTTTCTTTTATTTTTTTGGTGGGCTTCTTTGGCCTCTCTTTTTTTATTTGGGCTTCTTTGGCCTCTTTTATTTATTTTTAAAGTCTGGAGTCTCATCCCGACTTGTGGGGGAATCATAGCCTCCATCATCCTTTCCTCACTGGGGCAATGCTCTAATAATGATGATCATCACACTTTTATTTACTTACAACTCAATATTACAATTCGATACTAGAACAAAGATATGACTCTATATGAATGCCTCCGGCGGTGTACCGGGATTTGCAATGATCTAGCGTAGCAATGACATCGAAAAAACGGACAAGCCATGAAAACATCATGCTAGCTATCTTACGATCATGCAAAGCAATATGACAATGAATGCTCAATTCATGTATATGATGATGATGGAAGTTGCATGGAAATATATCTCGGAATGGCTATGGAAATGCCATGATAGCTAGGTATATATGGTGGATGTTTTGAGGAAGGTATATGGTGGGTTTATGGTACCGGCGAAAGTTGCGCGATACTACAGAGGCTAGAAATGATGGAAGGGTGAGAGTGTGTATAATCCATGGACTCAACATTAGTCATAAAGAACTCACATACTTATTGCAAAAATCTATTAGTCATCGAAACAAAGTACTACACGCATGCTCATAGGGGGGTAGATTGGTAGGAAAAGACCATCGCTCGTCCCCGACCACCACTCATAAGGAAGACAATCAATAAATAAATCATGCTCCGACTTCATCACATAACGGTTCACCATATGTGCATGCTACGGGAATCACAAACCTCAACACAAGTATTTATACTAATCCACAACTACCCACTAGCATGACTCTAATATCACCATCTTTATATCGCAAAACTATTTCAAGGAATCAAACATATCATATTCAGTGATCTACAAGTTTTATGTAGGATTTTATGACTAACCATGTGAATGACTAGTTCCTGTCATGTCTCAAAATAGATATAAGTGAAGAAAGAGAGTTTAATTCTTTCTACAAAAGATATGCCCACGCTCTAACAAATCTAAGTGAAGCAAAAGAGTATTCTACAAATGGCGGTTTTCTATGTAAAGAGAAACAGGCAATCCAAACTTCAAATGATATAAGTGAAGCACATGAAGCATTCTATAAAGCCATACTCAAAAGATATAAGTGAAGTGCATAGAGCATTCTATTATTCAACCAAGGACTATCTCATACCAGCATGGTGCATAAAATAAAAATGAAAACTAAATGCAAAATACGCTCCAAGATTGCACATATCGCATGAACGAAACGAATCCGAAAACATACCAATACTTGTTGAAGAAAGAGGGGATACCTTATGGGGTATCCCCAAGCTTAGACGCTTGAGTCTCCTTGAATGTTTACTTGGGGTGCCTCGGGCATCCCCAAGCTTGAGCTCCTTCCTCTCTTTCTTCTTCTCACATCGAGACCTTCTCGATCATCGAACACTTCATCCAAACAAAACTTCAACAGAAAACTCGGTAAGATCCGTTAGTATAATAAAGCAAATCACTACTCTAAGTACTATTGCAAACCAATTCATATTTTGTTTTTGCATTGTGTCTACTGTAATATAACTTTTTCATGGCTTAATCCACTGATATAAATCGATAGTTTCATCAAAACAAGCAAACCATGCATCAAAAACAGAATCTGTCTAAAACAGAACAGTCTGTAATAATCTGAACATTCACCATACTTTTGGTACTTGAAAACTTCTGCAAAAATTAGGAAAAATATACAATTTGTATAGAAAGATAGTGCAAAAAGAATCAGAATCATTTGACGTTCCAGTAAAAAATGTAAAATCGCGCACTACAGCCAAAGTTTCTGTCCTGCACCGCACAAACCAACAAGCATTGTAAACATCCTAAAGGCAAACCTTGGCAAGGGGATAACTATTTTTGTTGAAAAGTTTATGTAATCAAGATTCACAAAGTTTTTGTGAGCATCAACAAAGTTCAAGGCTAGCTCCCACTTCAACAATGCTTGTCTTTCTCACTTTCGATTTTCTTTTTGAAAAGGTTTTGGGTTCCCCTCTTTATTTTTGTTGTTTTTAAACTATATGAAAGCACTCAACAGAAATAAATGACTCTCTAAAACTTCCGGGTTGTCTCCCTATGTAACATCCAAAATTTTCAATTTGGAATGTTATACATTAGAGCATCATTGCATATCATATTTTATTGCATTTTTGGCTTGATCCTAGAAATTCCACACAACTCAAGGACCTATAGGGAGAGTTGGGGATTTCATTATTTTCATATTCGAGTTTTCTTGAATTTTGGAAAGAGGATCATTTCATTTTAATTATTTTCTCTTCGATGATTTCTTTTATAAAAATAAAAGAGAGAGGATAAATTGACTTCCTCAAAATAGAGAAATATCAAAGATTTAATATTAAAATCAAATAAGATTTTTATTCGGAGTGTTATCGCTATTTTATTTGAATTTGGAAAAATATGCATTTTTGAAAATTGCATTTTAGGCCAAAATAAATGTTCACCTTGTCCGGCTTATTTTTAGAGGACCGGGAAAATTTATTTCGGGATTTTTGGAGTCCGTTTAGTATTTCTTTTCTTTCTTTTTCTTAACGTCGGAATTACTTTAAAAAAAGTGAACCGACTCTGGCCCGTACCCGAGCGGGACTCCGCCCGGGGGGCCTTTATAAGCCGCCGCCCCCGAGCCGCCGAAAGCCCACAGCCGCCGCCGAAAGCCCACCCGCGCCCTAACCCTAACCCTAGCTGCCGCGCCGCGCCGCCACCATGCGCCACCGCCCGCCGTCGCCGGAGCCGCACCGCCGCTGCGCCGCCTCGCTGGACCCCGCCGGACCCGAGGTAGCCGCCTCGGTTTTTGTGAGAAAACCTTTTGTTTTGTTCGAAACCCTAGATCCATTTTTTAGATCCGGTTTGGTTTATTTCTTTGGTTTAGTTATTTAACGAACGCTCGTTTTTCGTTCGTTTTAACGAACGGTTTTAACCATTTAGCTGCAGACATCGAACGTTCGTTCGTTAGCCTGTTCGTCAGTTTTTCCTTATCTCGGATTTTCCACGATTATTTTCGATCGCGATTTGTGATCCGATTTTCGTTTTAGTATAACTTTTCGCTCATTTACCGGAATCAGGCGATTCAAGTGCCTAGAGTTTCGTCTCGAAATCCTCTTTCCGTTTAACCAACTTGAACAAGATTTTGATACAGTAAAATTTGACTTTAGTCTAGATTAGTGATCGGATCTTGTTGCTTCCGCAGTTTGAGTTTCGTTGCTTCGTTTGATTTGATTCTTTTTGCAAACCAGAGTTCTTAAGTTGAACTTTCTGGTTAGATCTCTTATTTGAGTTTTACCTGTGCCCTTGTTTGATTGCTTATTGTATGCTTGTTTGATTTTGATAGAGTACTTGGAGTGCGAAGCGTGCTACATCGAGTCTCTAGGTTTTGCGGATCATCAGCAAGGCAAGTAACACTTTCAAATCCCTTTATCACCTAGTTTTTTGCATTAGTTTCAACCCTCAAACATTGCATGGTTAGGACATGATAACATGTGGGATTGGGAAGTAGATGAGGTAGTACCTATTCACCTGTTTTATTGTGAAACCCTTGGGAGTTACTTCTATGTATTGCTTATATTGCCATGCTATGCTCATAGACGTGGTTTGGGTGAGTGAAACCATGACAGATGTGAGATTGTTAAGTAATGGTTCAACTTAAGGTGGCAACTTTAATACACATCTGGGTGTATTGCTTGTCGGGCACCTGAAGAATCCAGTGTTGTCCTAGGATATCCCGGAGTACCCATGTGATAATCCTAAGGTCCGCCACCCAGGCTCAAAGGCAACTGAGATATTTCATGATAGAAACTTTTGTGTGCAGGCACAAGCTATTATGGGATCTAGCATAGCTGAGTAAGTTGCGTGAAGCTCTTGAAGAGGTAGACTAGCAGATGTAGTGGGTTGTAGGTGGTATAATCTATACAGAGTAGAGAGCTAATGCTTCTGAAAGACTGTGTCTCGGTCATCCGTTTCTCAAACACCATGTAGTATGAGAAATCCAACGGAGGAGATCGAGTCTTGTGGGGAAAAGTGTGCAAAGCTCTGCAGAGTGTACAAACTAATCATGGTTAGCCGTGTCCCCGGTTATGGACATCTTGAGTATCTAGTACTTGGATTATCATATGTATCTCATCACTCCAAATTAATATTGTTGGGTTGATAATTACTTTTAATTGGGATTGAGTTGGAGGAACCTTCTCAATGATGTTTCAACTACCATGATAGTTAAATAAAATCTATTCCTTTGTTGTAGGGAAAAATTGGCTTTTCGCAAAACTTTAACCGTAGAGCTTTCCACCAGCCAAATATGCATATAGTGATAGCATTATTCTGTTCTTGCTCTACCGTGTTATATTGCCAGCATATTCCATGTACTGACCCGTTTTCGGGCTGCAATGTATTATGTTGCAGACTTTTCAGACGAGGAGTAAGGTTCGTTAGGTCGTTGATGTACAGCTCAGCTATGTTGTTGGAGTTGATGGACTCACTTTATCTTCCAAGCCTTTCGATGTTATCGTATTAGATGGCCTTAAGACATATTTATTGTAATAAGTTCTCTATTGAGACATTCGATGTAATAAGTGTGTGATTGCTACTCTGTTATAAATCCTTTGAGTACTGTGTGTGTCAGCATTACCGATCCAGGGATGACACTGAAGCACAGAGACTTGACCGTTTGAGGTCGGGTCACTATAAGATGGTATCAGAGCACACGCTGAGTGTAGGACACGACCACTAAGCTAAAGCCCTAGATCACCACTCTCTTCTCATTTCTGACTCCTCTCCATTTTCTACTCTTTAGGATGGCGGACACAAGGAACAAGTTTGCACAACCGGATGAAGAAGCACCTTTTGGACGACACTTGAAGGAAGTCACTAAGTACCTGAACATTGGAATACCAAGCTTCACCGGGACTTACAACGCCACTTTACCAGAAGAGGAGCGATGGATGATTCAAGTTCAAGTTCCAGGAAGGACATTCGCGCCAGTCACCAAACCCATAGAGTTTTCCTTTGATGCACCAACCTGGAGTCTAGGAAAGAGTATGACAGCTCACATCACCATGGGACGCATTGGAGAAGTTTACCATAAGGAGCTTAAGGATACTATCTATCAGATTTGTGGGCGCCGAGATGATCAATGGGAGATGATCAGCACCAGGAAGGATAGATCAATCGCAGCTTTCATCCAGGAGTTAAACCATCACATTTGTCGCCAGGAGAATCAGATGTGCGCAGGCATGATAGATCTGAAGAAGGCAATGGTAAGGATCACGGAATTGGAGGAAGAACTCAAGGCTACTCACGAAGATTATGTGGTGGAAATAGTCGTACTAGTGGAGAAGAATGATGATCTAGAAAGGAAGCTGGGAGTATTCATGGGAGACCCCGCGCCAGGAGGAGAAGATGATGAACCCAAGGAGATTCGTTCTGAGGACTACATCATCATCGACGACACCGACTCGGACCCCGACGATAGCGATGATGACTATGAAGACGAAGCTGGAGCAGACATCATGGAGTCTTGGACCGATCAATATTTCTAGTAGACCACCACACCAGTAGTAGTATTCACCATGTATATAGTATAGTCCGAGCACTTTTGTAATGATAGTTAGATCGATTGTATGCCTTGCTTGATTGATTAAGTGATATGATTGTGTTTGTCTCATGTGCATATGGGTAGTGTTTTTCTCACTAGACCCCATTCTATTCTATTCTCTTCCCTCTAAACCCTCAGATGCCTCCAAGACGTGACCCCGGATTTACTTTCCCACCGGAGCTCACTCAGTTGATCCAACAGAAGAATACACTGATGCAGTTGTTAGCTCAGAATCAAGGCAACAACAACAAAAACCCACCACCACCACCACCAGTTGACAACTTAGCCCGCTTTCTGAGGTTGCAGCCGCCGGTGTTTTCCAGCAGCACCAAGCCGATAGTAGCAGATGATTGGCTCCGCAAGATTGGAAGGGAGTTAACCACTGCAGGTTGTACAGATGCTGAGAAGGTGCGTTTTGCTGCACATCAGTTGGATGGACCAGCAGCCTCATGGTGGGAGAATTACACAGTCACCTATCCTATAGCCACTTTTACATGGGATCAGTTTCAGCAAGCATTCCGCACCGCCCATGTCTCAACGGGAGCTATGAGCATGAAGAAGCGTGAGTTTCGCAACTTGCGCCAAGGGAACCGTACTGTGGGGTAGTACGTGGATGAATTTAGTAAGTTGTCTCGTTATGCCCCTGACGATGCGGCCACAGATGCCGCAAAGCAGGAAAAGTTTATGGAAGGGTTGAACGATGAGATGAGCATGCAGTTGATGGTGGCAACATTTAACAACTACCAGGAGTTGGTAGACAAGGCTCTTATGATTGAAGGGAAGCAGCAGCAAATTGAGGGCCGCAAAAGGAAGTATGGACAAGGAAGGTACAACTCAGGAGCTCAGCAGAAGCCTCATCTAACCCCGAACTCGGGAGGACTTGTTCATAACCATGGAGGTCATAACCATAACGGAGGAAGTTCGCATAACCACAATGGTTCCAAGAATGGGACTGGGAATGGAACAAGAAACAATCAGACCCGCTCCAATCCAGCCACACCCGCCAAGAGAGACCTAAGTCACATTACTTGCTTCAAGTGCGGGAAGACTGGACACTATGCCACGGAGTGCCCTGAAGTGAAGAGTGGAAACGGTAATGGGAGCGCTGGGAAGAAGCCTAATCCATTCAACAAAGGACAAGTGAACCACGTTAACGTGGAGGAGGTTGAAGGGCAGCCAGACGCAGTTATCGGTAAGTTTTTGGTTAAGTCTTTTACCGCCCTTGTTCTTTTTGATACTGGTGCATCGCATTCATACATATCAAGGGGATTCGTGGATAAGTTTAAACTACCAACCCAAACCCTTAGGACCCCTCTGTTAGTAAGTTCACCTAGAGCAGAGTATATGGTCGGCCGATGGTGCGACCAGATACCCCTAACCATTGGTAGCCATGTTTTTCTGTCAGATCTAATAATTTTGGAGTCACAAGGATTGGATGTGATATTAGGCATGGACTGGATGTCAAAGTATGGATGAAGCATTGACTGTGCTAGTAAATCAATCTGTCTCACCACCCCGGAGGGAAAAAGGATCAAGGATGTATCTAGACATGCGCCTAGGAGGAGCCAAGTAAATACCCTCACGGGAGTTGTTCAGGAGGAAGTGCCTGTAGTGAAGGATTACCCAGATGTTTTCCCAGAGGAGTTACCAGACATGCCACCGGATCGAGAAATCGAGTTTCTGATAGAGCTATTGCCAGGTACCGGGCCAATATCAAAGAGACCCTACCGGATGCCCGCAAATGATCTGGAGGAGATTAAGAAGCAGATCCAGGAGTTATTGGAGAAAGGTTACATCCGATGGAGTTCATCACCCTGGGGAGCCCCAGTGCTTTTGGTTGAGAAGAAGGATAAGTCTCTAAGGATGGTTGTTTATTATCGTGCATTGAATTAGGTGACGATCAAGAACAAATACCCACTGCCAATGATCAATGATTTGTTTGACCAGTTGCAAGGGGCTAAGGTGTTCTCGAAGATCAATCTGCGGTCAGGATATCACCAGCTGAAGATCCGGGAAAAGGATATACCTAAAACCACATTTACCACAAGGTACGTGTTATATGAGTATACGGTCATGTCATTTGGACTGACTAATGCCCCTGCCTATTTCATGAGCATGATGAACAAGGTGTTCATGGAATATTTGGATAAGTTTGTTGTGGTGTTCATTGATGATATAATGGTATACTCGAAGAATGAAGAGGAGCACAAAGAGCATTTGCGTTTAGTTCTCGAGAAACTCACGGAACATCAGTTGTATGCCAAGTTCAGCAAATGTGAGTTTTGGTCGAAAGAAGTTGGATTCCTTGGACATGTTATATCAGGAGAAGGTATAGCAGTAGACCCCACCAAGGTACAGTCAGTCACTGAATGGTTGGCACCCACTTCAGTTAGCGAGATCCGCAGTTTTCTTGGACTCGCAGGATACTACCGGAGATTTATTTAGAATTTTTCCAAGATTGCAAAGCCAATGACAGAGCTATTAAAGAAGGATATCAAATTTAAATGGACGGAAGAATGTGAAGCGAGTTTTCAGGAGTTAAAGAAACGTCTGACTATAGCCCCAGTACTGATTCTGCCGGATATACGCAAGGATTTCTAAGTGTATCGCGACGCCTCTCGCTTAGGACTTGGATGAGTACTGATGCAGGATGGAAGAGTTGTTTCGTATGCCTCGCGACAACTGAAACCGCATGAGTTAAATTATGCCACGCATGACTTGGAGTTGGCTGCCGTAGTGCATGCATTGAAAACTTGGAGACATCATCTTATTGGAAACCATTGCGATGTATACACTGATGTCTACTACACAACCTTCTTCTTGTAGACGTTGTTGGGCCTCCAAGTGCAGAGGTTTGCAGGACAGTAGCAAATTTCCCTCAAGTGGATGACCTAAGGTTTATCAATCCGTAGGAGGCGTAGGATGAAGATGGTCTCTCTCAAGCAACCCTGCAACCAAATAACAAAGAGTCTCTTGTGTCCCCAACACACCCAATACAATGGTAAATTGTATAGGTGCACTAGTTCGGTGAAGAGATGGTGATACAAGTGGTATATGGATGGTAGATAAAGGTATTTGTAATCTGAAATTATAAAAACACCAAGGTAACTAATGATAAAAGTGAGCGTAAATGGTATTGCAATGATAGGAAATAAGGCCTAGGGTTCATACTTTCGCTAGTGTAAGTTCCCTCAACAATACTAACATAATTGGATCACATAACTATCCCTCAACATGCAACAAAGAGTCACTCCAAAGTCACTAATAGCGGAGAACGAACGAAGAGATTATGGTAGGGTATGAAACCACCTCAAAGTTATTCTTTCCAATAAGTGTCACAAACAGCCCTAGAGTTCGTACTAGAATAACACCTTAAGACACAAATCAACCAAAACCCTAATGTCACCTAGATACTCCAATATCACCTCAAGTATCCGTGGGTATGATTATACGATATGCATCACACAATCTCAGATTCATCTATTCAACCAACACATAGAACCTCAAAGAGTGCCCCAAAGTTTCTACCAGAGAATCACGACGAAAACATGTGCCAACCCCTATGCATAGGTTCATGGGAGGAACCCGCAAGTTGATCACCAAAACATACATCAAGTGAATCACGTAGTATCCCATTGTCACCACAGATACGCACGGCAAGACATACATCAAGTGTTCTCAAATCTTTAAAGACTCAATCCGATAAGATTACTTCAAAGGGGAAACTCAATTCATTACAAGAGAGAAGAGGGGGAGGAGAGACATCATAGGATCCAAATATAATAGAAAAGCTCGTGATACATCAAGATCGTATCATCTCAAGAACACGAGAGAGAGAGAGAGAGAGAGAGAGATCAAACACATAGCTACTGGTACATACCCTCAGCCCCGAGGGAGAACTGCTCCCTCCTCGTCATGGAGAGCACCGGGATGATGAAGATGGCCACCGAAGAGGGATTGCCCCCTCTAGCAGGGTACCAGAACGGGTCTGGATTGGTTTTCGGTGGCTACGGAGGCTTCTGGCGGCGGAACTCTGGAAGTTTTACGATACGTAGGTATATATGGGTACAAGGGGTATGTCGGTGGACCGAAGGGGGGGCCACGAGGCAGGGGGGCACGCCCCCTACCCTCATGAGCACCTCCTTCATCTTCTGACGTAGGGTCCAAGTCTATCCGGTAGGTTTCCTTCCAAAAATAACTTTTCCAGTTGATTTCGCTCCGTTTTGACTCCGTTTGATATTCCTTTTCTTCGAAACACTGAAATAGGCATAAAACAACAAATCTGGGCTAGGCCTCCGGTTAATAGGTTAGTCCCAAAAATAATATAAAAAGTGGAAAATAAAGCCCAATATTGCCCAAAATAGTAGATAATATAGCATGGAGCAATCAAAAAGTATAGATACGATGGAGACGTATCAAGCATCCCCAAGCTTAATTCCTGCTCGTCCTCGAGTAGGTAAATGATAAAAACATAATTTTTGATGTGGAATGCTAGTTGGCATAATTTCAATGTAATTCTTCTTACTTGTGATATGAATATTCATATCCGAAAGATTCAAGACAAAAGTTCATATTGACATAAAAGTAATAATACTTCAAGCATACTAACTAAGCAATTATGTCTTCTCAAAATAACATGGCCTAAGAAAGTTCATCCCTACAAAATCATATAGTTTAGTCATGCTCCATTTTCGTCACACAAGAATGCTATCATCATGCACAACCCCGATGACAAGCCAAGCAATTGTTTCATACTCTAGTAATCTCAAACTTATAAACCTTCACGCAATACATGAGCGTGAGCCATGGATATAGCACTATGGGTGGAATAGAATAATGATAATGGAGGTTATGTCGAGAAGACAAAAAGGAGAAAGTCTCGCATCAACGAGGCTAATCAATGGGCTATGGAGATGCCCACCGATTGATGTTAGTGCAAGGAGTAGGGATTGCCATGTAACGGATGCACTAGAGATATAAATGTATGAAAGCTCAACAAAAGAAACTAAGTGGGTGTGCATCCAACTTGCTTGCTCACGAAGACCTAGGGCACTTGAGGAAGCCCATTGTTGGAATATACAAGCCAAGTTCTATAATGAAAATTTCCCACTAGTATATGAAAGTGACAACATATGAGACTCTCTATATGAATAAAATGGTGCTACTATGAAGCACAATATATGAGACTCGCTATATCATGGTGCTACTTTGAAGCACAAGTGTGCAAAAAAGGATAGTAGCATTGCCCCTTTTATTTTTTAATTTTTTTTTATATTTTTTTGGCCTTTTTTTTTCTTTGTCCTTTCTCTTTTCTCCCCTTTCTGGGACAATGCTCTATTGAATTATGATCATCACACTTCTATTTATTTACAACTCGATACTAGAACAAAGTATGACTCTATATGAATGCCTCCGGCGGTGTACCGGGATATGCAATGAATCAAGAGTGACAAGTATGAAAAAATTATGAACGGTGGCTTTGCCACAAATACTATGTCAATTACATGATCATGCTAAGCAATATGACAATGATGAATGTGCCATGATAAACGGAACGGTGGAAAGTTGCATGGCAATATATCTCGGAATGGCTATGGAAATGCCATAATAGGTAGGTATGATGGCTGTTTTGAGGAAGATATAGGGAGGTTTATGTGTGAAAGAGCGTATCATATCACGGGGTTTGGATGCACCGGCGAAGTTTGCACCAACTCTCAGTGTGAGAAAGGGAAATGCACGGTACCGAAGAGGCTAGCAATGATGGAAGGGTGAGAGTGCGTATAATCCATGGACTCAACATTAGTCATAAAGAACTCATATACTTATTGCAAAAATCTACAAGCCATCAAAAACCAAAGCATTACGCACATGCTCCAAGGGGGATAGATTGGTAGGAAAAGACCATCGCTCGTCCCCGACCGCCACTCCTAAGGAGGACAATCAAATAACACCTCACGTTTCAAATTTGTTACACAACGTTTACCATACGTGCATGCTACGGGACTTGCAAACTTCAACACAAGCATTTCTCAAATTCACAACTACTCAACTAGCATGACTTTGATGTTATCACCTCCATATCTCAAAACAATCATCAAGCATCAATCTCCTCTTAGTATTCAACATACTCATAAGAATTCTTACAAATCTTGTATGCTTAGCATATTAGGATTTTTAAGCACATTACCATGATATTTAAGACTCTAAAAATAATGTAAGTGAAGCATGAGAGTTCATCTATTTCTTCAAAATAAAACTAACACCATGCTCTAAAAAGGTATAAGTGAAGCACTAGAGCATTGACAAACTACTCCGAAAGATATAAGTGAAGATCAATGAGTAGTTGAATAATTATGCAACTATGTGAAGACTCTCTAACATTTAATAATTTCAGATCTTGGTATTCTATTCAAACGGGAAGCAAAGCAAAATAAAATTACATTCTAAGAATGGCAAACATCATGTGAAGAAGCAAAAACTTAGGATCAACCGAAACTAACCGATAATTGTTGAAGAAGAAAGGTGGGATGCCAACCGGGGTATCCCCAAGCTTAGATGCTTGAGACTTCTTGAAATATTATATTGGGGTGCCTTGGGCATCCCCAAGCTTGAGCTTTTGTGTCTCCTTAATTCCTCTCATATCAAGGTCTCCCTAAATCTCAAAAGCTTCATCCACACAAAACTCAACAAGGACTCGTGAGATAAGTTAGTATAAACCATTGCAAAAACCTTATCATACTCTACTGTAGCAAATCACTAAAATTATTATTCAATATTGCATACTAAATGCCTCTGCATATTTAATAGTCCTATCCTCAAATAGAAACATTAAAGGAGCAAAAATATGCAAACAATGCAAACATAACAGCAATCTGCCTAAACAGGATAGTCTGTAAAGAATGCTGCAACATTCATACTTCTCTAGCTCTAAAAATTATTAAAGAAAATTCCAACTGTAGTAAATTTATCAGAGATTAATATGCAAAAGGTTTCAACATTTTTTCACATTCTGACTTTTCTAGGGAATTAGTGCAACAGCGGTAAACTTTCTGTTTTCAAACAGCGACATGTATACTTGTATCATAGGCATAGTAAAGGCTATCAATGCCACTTTTATTGAAATAAAAGATGCAAAACATTGTTCTAAATAACAGCAATAAAAGAAAAAGAAAATAAAATGACGATCCAAGCAAAACACATATCATGTGGCGAATAAAAATATAGCTCCAAGTAAAGTTACCGATGAACGAAGACGAAAGAGGGGATGCCTTCCGGGGCATCCCCAATCTTAGGCTCTTGGTTGTCCTTGAATATTACCTTGGGGTGACTTGGGCATCCCCAAGCTTAGGCTCTTTCCAATCCTTATTCCATAGTCCATCGAATCTTTACCCAAAACTTGAAAACTTCACAACACAAAACTTAACAGAAAACTCGTAAGCTCCGTTAGCGAAAGAAAACAAAACACCACTTCAAGGTACTGTAATGAACTCATTATTTATTTATATTGGTGTTAAACCTAATGTATTACAACTTCTCTATGGTTTATAAACTATTTTACTAGCCATAGATTCATCAAAATAAGCAAACAACACACGAAAAACAGAATCTGTCAAAAGCAGAACAGTCTGTAGTAATATGAACCAAACGTATACTTATGGTACCCCAAAAATTCCAAAATAAATTGAAAGACCTGAGTAATTTATATATTAATCATATTCAAAAATAATTAACTAAATATCACTCTCCAAATAAAAATGGCAGCAATTCTTGTGAGCACTAAAGTTTCTGTTTTTGACAGCATGATCAACAAGACTTCCCCCAAGTCTTCCCAAAGGTTCTACTTGGCACAAACACTAATTAAACACATAAAACCACATATAAACAGAGGCTAGATGAATTATTTATTACTAAACAGGAATAAAAAGCAAGGAACAAAAATAAAATTGGGTTGCCTCCCAACAAGCGCTATCGTTTAACGCCCCTAGCTAGGCATGATGATTTCAATGATGCTCACATAAAAGATAAGAATTGAAACATAAAGAGAGCATCACGAAGAATATGACTAGCACATTTAAGTCTAACCCACTTCCTATGCATAGGAATTTTGTGAGAAAACAACTTATGGGAACAATAATCAACTAGCATAGGAAGGCAAAACAAGCATAACTTCAAGATTTTAAGCACATAGAGAGGAAATTTGATATTATTGCAATTCCTACAAGCATATATTCCTCCCTCATAATAATTTTCAGTAGCATCATGAATGAATTCAACAATATAACCAGCACCTAAATAATTCTTTTCATGATCTACTTGCATAGAAAATTTACTACTCCCCACATAAGCAAAATTCTTCTCATTCGGAATAGTGGGAGTATCATAAGAGACTTGAATACTATAAATTGTTTCCACGTTAAGGGAGTAATGTTAAGAGAAAGGGTACTCATAATCATGACAAGTTTTATAAATATAATCATCACTACTCTTTATAGCATAAGTTTTATCACAATAATCATCAAAAGTAGCAACTTTGTTCTCATCATAATCGATTGAAACCTCTTCCAAGATAGTGGATACATCACTAAATAAAGTCATGACCTCTCCAAATCCACTTTCATAAATATTATAAGATTCAACATACTCCAAAATAGTGGGATCATTACTTCCTAAAGTTGACACTCTTCCAAACCCACTTTCATCAATATAATCATCGTAAGTAGAAGGCATGCTATCATCATAACAACTTTGCATATCAAAACTTGAGAGGCTAAAAATATCATCATTATTAAACATAGCATCCCCAAGCTTGGGACAAACATTAATTGCAGCAAATATATTCTCAAATATGTCATCCTCATCAAACATAGCTTCCCCAAGCTTGGGCCTTTTCATATCATAAGCATAATCACTCTCATCATTAATAGTATATATAGCACCAATAGTATAGCAATTATAATATTCTTCCAAGCAACTGCCAAAAAGATTTTCAAGATCATAAGAAGTGCCATTATCTTCCCAATCATAATCATCACAACAAGCAATAGGCATAACGAGATCATCATCAAGTGTTCCATTTTCATGAGGCACATCAATAATAGGAGCAACTTTATTTGGGAGAGATACCTTTTTACCTCTCTTCCTTTTTCTTTTCTTCTTATTCACCACATCATGTGTGGGTTCAATCCTCTTTTCGGAGCTCCTTATTAATGAGATTGGTTGAATAGAAGGCTCATCCTCGTTACCGGATTCATCATAAGAAATAATAGGAGGATATTGGGAAGTCTCTTCCCTTTCATTAGTATTCTCTTCATCTCCTATTTGTTTTCTTTTCTTTATGTAATTGGCAATATAAGGATTTTCAATGCAATTCACCGCGCAATACATACAAATCTTCTCTAGATCAAAACCAAGAAGTTTATCGAGATTAAATTTTGAAATACCCTCAGTTATACATTTCATTTCTTCATAACCCAAGAGCAAACTAAGTTCATTGTGATGTGAAAGGGAAATCAAGTCATCACAATTTTTGGACACGATACGGTCATGAAACAATTTGCATTTGATATTTAAATGACCATGTTCATTGCAAAGTTTGCAAGTATGGGTAAGATACCTTCAATTTTCAGCACATTCATCTAGCTCTTCTTGCAACAATTTGGTTTCTAAGTACTTATGCCCCTCGCAATATCTATCTTCCCTATTTGGTGTGCACTTGCAAACATGCACTCCACAAAAATTGACAGGTTTATAGGAGGCATTTTCAACATAACTAGTGCATTCATCATTAGCATCATGGGTATTCAAAGAATTCATACTAACAACATTGCAATCATGCTCATCATTCAAAGATTTAGTGCCAAACATTTTATATATTTCTTCTTCTAGCACTTGAGCACAATAATCCTTTCCATCATACTCACGAAAGATATTAAAAAGGTGAAGCGTATGAGACAAACTCAATTCCATTTTTTAATAGTTTTCTTTTATAAACTAAACTAAGGATAAAACAAGAAACTAAAATACTCGATTGCAAGATCTAAAGATATACCTTCAAGCGCTAACCTCCCCGGCAACGGCGCCAGAAAAGAGCTTGATGTCTACTACACAACCTTCTTCTTGTAGACGTTGTTGGGCCTCCAAGTGCAGAGGTTTGTAGGACAGTAGCAAATTTCCCTCAAGTGGATGACCTAAGGTTTATCAATCCGTAGGAGGCATAGGATGAAGATGGTCTCTCTCAAGCAACCCTGCAACCAAATAACAAAGAGTCTCTTGTGTCCCCAACACACCCAATACAAGGATAAATTTTATAGGTGCACTAGTTCGGCGAAGAGATGGTGATACAAGTGGTATATGGATGGTAGATAAAGGTATTTGTAATCTGAAATTATAAAAACAGCAAGGTAACTAATGATAAAAGTGAGCGTAAACAGTATTGCAATGATAGGAAATAAGGCCTAGGGTTCATACTTTCGCTAGTGTAAGTTCCCTCAACAATACTAACATAATTGGATCACATAACTATACCTCAACATGCAACAAAGAGTCACTCCAAAGTCACTAATAGCGGAGAACGAACGAAGAGATTATGCTAGGGTACGAAACCACCTCAAAGTTATTCTTTCCAATCAATCCGTTGGGCTATTCCTATAAGTGTCACAAACAGCCCTAGAGTTCGTACTAGAATAACACCTTAAGACACAAATCAACCAAAACCCTAATGTCACCTAGATACTCCAATGTCACCTCAAGTATCTGTGGGTATGCTTATACGATATGCATCACACAATCTCAGATCCATCTATTCAACCAACACATAGAACCTCAAAGAGTGCCCCAAAGTTTCTACCAGAGAATCACGACGAAAACATGTGCCAACCCCTATGCATAGTTTCATGGGCGGAACCCGCAAGTTGATCACCAAAACATACATCAAGTGAATCACGTAGTATCCCATTGTCACCACAGATACGCATGGCAAGACATACATCAAGTGTTCTCAAATATTTAAAGACTCAATCCGATAAGATTACTTCAAAGGGGAAACTCAATTCATTACAAGAGAGAAGAGGGGGAGGAGAAACATCATAGGATCCAAATATAATAGCAAAGCTCGCGATACATCAAGATCGTGTCATCTCAAAAACACGAGAGAGAGAGAGATCAAACACATAGCTACTAGTACATACCCTCAGCCCCGAGGGAGAACTACTCCCTCCTCGTCATGGAGAGCTCCGGGATGATGAAGATGGCCACCGGAGAGGGATTGCCCCCTCCGGCAGGGTGCCGGAACGGGTCTAGATTGGTTTTCGGTGGCTATAGAGGCTTTTGGTGGCGGAACTCCCGATCTATTGTCCGTTCTGGAAGTTTTCCGATACGTAGGTATATATGGGTACAAGGGGTACATCGGTGGACCGAAGGGGGGCACAAGGCAGGGGGGCGCCCCAGGGGGTGGGCGCGCCCCTACCCTCGTGAGCACCTCCTTCATCTTCTGACGTAGGGTCCAAGTCTATCCGGTAGGTTTCCTTCCAAAAATAACTTCTCCAGTTGATTTCGTTTTGTTTCGACTCCGTTTGATATTCCTTTTCTTCGAAACACTGAAATAGGCATAAAACAGCAAATCTGGGCTGGGCCTCCGGTTAATAGGTTAGTCCCAAAAATAATATAAAAGTGGAAAATAAAGCCAAATATTGCCCAAAACAGTAGATAATATAGCATGGAGAAATCAAAAATTATAGATACGTGGGAGATGTATCATACATTGACCATAAGAGTTTGAAGTACATTTTCACACAGAAGGAGCTGAACCTTAGGCAGAGGAGATGGTTGGAGCTTATAAAGGATTATGACATGAAGCTTCACTATCATCCAGGCAAGGCCAACATCGTAGCAGACGCTCTGAGCCGGAAAAGTTATGCCAACACACTCATAAGCGCAGGGTTGCCAAAGGAGTTGGCAGAGGATCTCAGGGAGCTTCGATTGGAGATTGTCCCTAGAGGTTTTGTTGCAACAATGGAAGTTCAGTCTACATTGTTAGGAAAGATTCGAGAAGCTCAGAAGGATGACAAAGAGATCGCCGAGATAAAAGAGAGAATGAGCAAAGGAAAGGCCAAAGGTTTTCGTGAGGATGAACACGACACCTTGTGGTTTGAGGACCATGTTTATGTGCCCAATAACACAAAGATCAGGAAGTTAATACTTCAGGAGGCTCATGACTCACAATATTCGATTCACCCCGGAAACACCAAGATGTATGTGGATTTAAAGGAGTGTTTCTGGTGGACTGGTATGAAGAAGGATATTGCCGAGTATGTAGTCGTATGTGATGTATGTCAGAGAGTGAAGGCAGAACATCAAAAGCCAGCTAGATTGTTACAACCTATGCCGATACCCGAATGGAAGTGGGATAAGCTTGGCATGGATTTCATCACCGGATTTCCCAGGACCAAATCAGGATATGATTCTGTATGGGTAGTAGTTGATCGCTTGACTAAAGTAGCTCACTTTATGTCGGGGAAACTGATGCACGAACACCTATGGGGCCGGCGGACTGAGCCCCTTTAGGTTTGGCGGGGGGCGGAGATCACACGAAGAGCAGATCGAGGTGAAGCACACAAGAAGTTTACCCAGCTTCGGAGCTCTCCGGAGAGATAACACTCCTACTGCTGCTTGTTTGATTATCTGGTGTTCTTGCTCCAGAGAGAAAGCGTAGTGATTTTCTGGGTTCCGAACCAGTCGAACCTCGCGAACCCCTCGAACCCTTTCTACGTTGCGCATGGGCCTCCTTTTATACGCTAAAGGGGTCACCGACAGGTGGCAACGCAGAGAAGGGTACAAATGTAAAAAGTGAGGTGGTTGGTACAGTTACTTGTACAGTGCACCCTACCTAACCCTGACGGCAGGGGACAAGGGCATTAAATGCCCATCTGAGTCGCCCAAACAGTGCAGAAAAGGACCGTTAGGGGCGCCACCGCTCGCCATGATGGCGATCTTGTCAGCTTCGCATGCCACTGCGCACCGCTGGCTGCACAGCCTCCTGCCACGCGCGCCTGGAGAGGCCCCCAGAGCGACACGTTGGTGGATGCGCTGGAGCGTGGGCACAGAGTGGCCGCCTGCCGCGGCAAGCGCCTTACCGCTGCTGTTATCTTGTCGGGTCCGGAAGCTTGTCGCTCACCGGGCCTCGAGGTACCTTGGTTGGTCTTCCCGGCAAGCTCCTCTTGCCGGGGCCTTGTTGCCTTGCCGGAGCGCGTGGTGCGTCGCGGCAAGTTCCTTGGAGTGCCATGGTTGGCCTTCCCGGCAAGCTCCTCCTGCCGGGGCCTTGTCTCCTGAGCTTAAATACTTTGTTCTTGAATGGCTCCAAGGGAACCACAGAGGATCTTGGCGTTCGCCCGGCAAGCCTTGCCGCGGGGTGCTGCAACTGCCCGTGCACAAGTTCGGGGTACTAGGGTACCCCTATTCTAGTACACCGACAGGAGCCCCCGGGCCTGGGCCAGACACAGTGCCGAGCGCTGTTGGGCCAGGCCCAAGACAGGGCACGGGCACACGCGGACTGGGCCACGCCGAATCTCGCTCCGTATCCACCGCGCTCTCCCCTAACGGCACGCGTCGAATGCGGCGTCGTGGGAGAGATCGTGGGTGGTTCTTTATTCGGAAGGGCGAAACGTCCGCCCCGTCCCTCTTTATAAGCAGAGGAAACTGGGGCAGTTCGTTCCCCCTCGCTGGTTGCTACTACTCCATCTTCACGAACCCCCGCCGCCCCCCCTTCTTCTCGAAACCGAGAGAGCAGCGCTCCGCCCCCCATTGCCACCAGCATCACCAAAGCCGTCGACCTCCCCCACCACCTCTGCCATGGCTCCGAAAGCCGACAAGGGAAAGCGCGTGAAGTCGGCCGAGGTGCAGCGGCTCGCGGCGCTGCGGAAGGAGCGGGCGATCTTCTCCCCCAGCTCGGCGCGAAGGAGCTAAGGGAGTACTTCTACCTCTTTTGGGCAACGGAGAAGCGTGCGCATCCGCGCACGAGGGTACTCCCGGCCGCTGCTTCAGAACTGGCTCCAAACGGGTACCCATTCTTTGCGCTGTTCTTCTATTGCGGGCTCTGCCCGCCCTTCTCGGAGTTCTTCTGCGATATCATGAACACCTACGGCCTCCGCCTCCTTGATTTCACCCCCAACGCCGTTCTGACCATGGCAGTTTTCACACATTTGTGCGAAAACTTTGTCGGAGTCCACCCCAATGTTGCCCTTTTCTGCCACTTCTTCATGCCTCGGGTAGAGATAGGAGAGCCGCTTGCCGGAGGGATCGCCTGGATCTCGAGAGTCGGCAAGAAGGAGGCATACTTGGAGGGTGAGCTCCGCAGCAAGTGGGAGGAGTGGAGAGCGGAGTGGTGCTGGGTCGTCGAGGAGAATCTGCAGCCCTTCACCGTCGTGCGCCAAGCTCCAATAGTGCGCGGCAATGACTGGAGCAACGTGGCCCCGGAAGACGAGAGGCTGAAGATCGCCATCACTAGGATCCTTTGTCGCAGGCTTGCCGGGCTCACTGTAGGCGCTGTAGGCGCAGATTTCCTCCGCCGCCGCATCGCCCCCCTGCAGGAGAGGGGAAGGCCCGCCTGGGAATTCAAGAACTCGGCGGACATCATGAGGCTGCGGCCGGGCCTCAACTACAACTTCACCGTCATGGAGCTGGATGCAATGCTCCTGGAGTTGTTCGAACGCGATCCCCAACACCCATTCATGCTGGCGAGGGGCGTCGTTCCATTGTGCAATAATTCTTCGCTTGACCGGATCCGCGCCATGATGCCGTTGTGCGATTCACACGGAATCGTTCCAACTTGGCAAGAGCCTGCGGATGACGTCGTGCAAGCGTTCTTCAACAACTTGGAAGAAGTGCCGGTCCGTGCTGACGAGCAGAAGAGCCTCACCCGTGACACCACCGACGAGGAGCTGCAGCGCATCGCCACTAGGGCGGAAGAGGTTGTAGCCGCAGCTGCCGCGGGCGCGTTCGGGTTCACTGTGGAGGAGGCAGAGGCGACAGAGGCGGCAAACCTCGCCGAGCGCGCGGATTTCATTGGCGAGGAAGAGCCTGCCGGCTCTAAAGCTGAGCCAAGCGAGGCCGGCGAGGAAGAGCCCGAGCCTTCAGAAAGCTTGCCGCAGGCGGAGCCCCCGGCCCCGCCAAGAAGGCATCTTCGCAGGGCCGCGGACGTAGCGGGGCGGCAGCCGGGTCAACAGCCGCCGAGCCGTGCGACACGCTCTACCGCGGCAAGCAATGTTGCCGCGGGAGCGCCTCACGCAGCAGCGGCAACTAGACCGGGATCTTCCCGGGCCACCGCCACTGCCCCCGCCAAGCGGGCAAGGGATCCTACTCCTCCGCCTCGCCGCACCGGAGGGGACCGGACTTTGATCTTTCCGCGCTCAGCTCCGACGAGGAGGAAGAAGAGTAAGTATCTTCGGTGCTCTTGTAGTTCTTCAATTTTGCTGTTTTTATCTTGTATCTGACTTGGTTCAACCTGAACTCCTTTCTTTTCAGGACGCTGGCCCAGAGAGCGGCGAAGAGGGCCAAGGCCGCGGTGATTGTCATCGAAGACGACCCCACTGTGTCAGCAGGGGGTGGGTCCGAGACCACCTTGACGGACCCGGCAACCACTCCTCAAAGCAGCCCCCAGCGCAGCCCCCAGCGTAAGTTCATAGTTAGCTTTCTGCTGTCGGGCGCGCATGAGTGCTTTTTCATTTGTTGATATCTTGCTTGTTGATTTGTGTAGGAGCAGAGCAGCCATATCAGGAGCGCCCGGAAGCTGGTCCCGAAGTGCCATCTGCTTCGACTACGCCGCCAAGGGAGGAGTCCCCGGCAAGGGAGCGCTCTCCGGCAAGGGAGAACTCTTCGGCAAGGGGCAGCACCGTCGATCCTGCGGCGGCCGAGACCGCAACTGCAGATCTTGGCATAGGTAACTCACTTGTCCAAAAGCTTTCCCTTGGGTTCTTCTTCTTCTGATTTTCTTCTCTTGGATTTTTGATTGATTTTTCTCCCTTCTTCGTTCTTCAGACCCATCTGCTGCTGAGCCAATGGAGACAGAGGGCGCCGGCGAGGAAGGGGTCGGTGCTGATGAGACCGCCGGCGAGGAGGCCGCCAAGGCTGCCGCCGCAGAAGCCGGCGAGGGGTCGGGCGATCGCACTGACGACCCTGAGGCCGCAGGAGCGCTAGGCGCTGTGCCGACCGCCGATCCCTCTGCCGCTGCTGCGGAGCCGGGCTCCGAGGAGCCCCAGCCCGGCGCCTACTTGAAGGCCGGCGACGGTATCTTCATCAAGCTACCCTGGGCGTCAAGCTCCAGGGCGCCGGTCGAGGGGGAAACTTTCGATGAGGAGGTGCTCGCCTCCGCTGGACTGTCGTTGGTCGACGCACCCAGCAGCAGCAGTGGCGAGCCTGAGGAGGAGGAGCTGCTGCGGAAGCTGCTGTCACTCTACCGCGCACGGCAAGCCAAGCTGGCTTCCCGGGAAGCGCTTGTCGCGAAGGCGAGAGTTGATATGGAGAATCGCGCGAAGGAGCTCCGGGGCCACAATCAAGAAGCTCTCCGGTCCCTAGCACAGGAGCGGGAGCGACTCGACGAGGAGCGCACGGCCTTCCTTCTCGAGAAGGCCGAAGCTGAGGAGGAACAAAGGCTGGCCGCCGAGAAGCAGTCCGCGCGAGAAGGCGAATTGGTGCAGCGGAAGGCCAACCTCGACAGCTACGAGGAGGAGCTCGCCAAGCGCGAGAAAGCACTTGGCGGGGCGCTCAAGGAAGCAAAGGACGCTGCCACAACCGCAGAGGCCGCCAAGAAAGAGCTGGAGGAGAAGGTGGCGCAGCTGGAGGCCAATATCGGGAAGAGCGGCGAGGAGCTTGCCGCGCTCAAGCATGAGCGTGAGAAGGATGCTGCCGCCCACGGTGAGCTGCAGCGTCTTCTCGCTGAGAGGGGCAAGGAGCTCAGCGCCGCCAAGGATTCCAATGCAGACCTGGAGTTGAAGCTGGCCACGCTGACGAAGACGCTGGAGGCCGCCAAGGAGCGGGAGAAGACCTTGTCGGAGAAGGTCAAGGCTGACACGGCGCTGCTGGAGAGCATCGCAGTTACCCAGAACTCGTTTAGAGATACTGTGGAGCACTGGACCGAGGGTCTGGTGAATATTGCCGCAGTCATCAACGAGGAGCTGGCGCAGCTGGGGATGGAGGACTTTGGGTATCCCTCCGACGAGAATCTCCAACCCAGCACCAAGCTCAGCCTGTTCTTCAAGGGCGTGGCGACGGCACTCCAGCGGCTCTGGGAGAGGATCCCAAAGCAGTTGGCCGACGAGTCGCGCAAAATCTGCGCCGGGGTTCTCCAGAAGGTGCTGATGAAGGTGGCCTTCCGCAATCCAGGCCTCAGCTTCACCAACGTCCTCAAGTCCTTGCCGCCAGACGCTGATCGGGACGCACTCAAGGCCCTTGTCGCACCCATTGTGGACAAGGTGAGCGAGATCAAGAGGGTTGAGGGCGACCGCGTAGACTAGGCCGCCCATTTCTTCTTTTCCCTTGTCGCTGCTAATCATGTTACGAAAACAGTCTGTTAGAGCTGCGACAACTTATCTTGTAATATAACTTTATTTCTGTTATTAGTTGCTATGTTATCTCCTCTACTAGATTCCTTCCTTTGTATGTTTTTACCCTACGCTTCTAGGGAACTTGTCGGCGCAGGCACCCGAGCCGCGAGCGCTGAGTGCGGAACTTCAGCAGCCTACTGGCGGCGCTGCTTCTCACAAGAAACCTTGTCGCGACTAGATGCAGCACACTTAAGTTGTTGAGCGGACTCGAAACAAAGTAAGGGCGCAACTAGCCACGAGTTGGGTCCTCCGCGCACAGGTTTTCCATACAAAGCAGGGTCCTTCGAGGAAGATAACTCAAAAATTTAAAAACTGATTGCTCAAACTTTGTCAACTTAGCTTTTCTGTCGTTTGCTTCCCGGCAAGGCAAAAATTTGCTTGAACGACGCCTGGTCCATACCACAATCTTCTCCTCCCCCCCCCGGCAAACTTGTGTGCGAGGGAACCTTCTTTTCCTTTGTTGAAAAGAAGAAAGAAGAGAAAATAAAGATATGGAGCCCTTCGGCTCGTTATTGCTTACCGGATGTAGGTGTTGCACAAAGTGTCAGATAACGCATGCAAGAAAGAAACTAATGCATGAAATGGACAAGTTGTGCGGAGCACATGGGGTTCTATTTATGCACGGGATCTGCGCCCGGCTTTGTACAAAGGATTACATGCAACAGCGGCAAGACTTGTACAAAAGGTGGTTGCCGAAATGGGTTCCGGCAACCGCGCCCTACGGGAAAAACTTACGAAGATGTTCTATGTTCCAGGAGTTGCTCACCGGAATGCCATCTTCGGTCTCAAGGCGGACAGCACCGGGCCTTGTGACTCGTTTCACCCGATAAGGGCCTTCCCACTTTGGCGTCAACTTGTTGGAATTCTTGGCGGACTGAATGCGCCGAAGAACAAGGTCGCCTTCCTCGAAGCTTCTGGCCATAACTTTGCAGCTATGGTAGCGGCGCAAAGCTTGCTGGTATCGAGCAGCTCGTACAGCAGCCTGAAGACGATCTTCCTCAAGGAGCAGCGCGTCGTCTTGTCGCAGCTGTTCTTGCTCAAGCTCATCATAAGCGAGCACTCGAGGCAATCCGTATACGAGTTCCGTGGGGAGAACTGCCTCTGCTCCATAGACTAGAGCGAAAGGCGTCTGGCCAGTGGCTCGATTTGGCGTTGTTCTGATCGACCAAAGAACCACCGGCAGCTCGTCGATCCAGTTTCTTCCGCACTTGTGCAGCCTGTCGAAAGTTCTGGTCTTGAGCCCGCGCAGCACTTCAGCATTCGCCCTCTCTGCTTGACCGTTGCTTCTCGGATGAGCAACAGAAGCGAAGCAGACCTTGGCGCCAAGGTCTTGGACGTACTGCATGAAGGTGCGGCTCGTGAATTGCGTGCCGTTGTCGGTGATGATCCTGTTAGGGATCCCGAAACGGCAAATAATTGACCTGAAGAACTTGACTGCTGACTGTGCTGTCACCTTCCTCACTGGCTGCACTTCTGGCCACTTTGTGAACTTGTCGATTGCAACGTACAAGTACTCAAAGCCCCCGACAGCTCGGGGGAAAGGGCCGAGGATATCGAGCCCCCAGACCGAAAATGGCCAGGATAAAGGGATCGTCTGGAGAGCTTGAGCTGGCTGGTGTATCTGCTTGGAAGAACTAGCATGCTTCACACTTGGTTACTTGTGCAGTTGCATCCTGGAGGGCTGTCGGCCAAAAGAAACCTTGCCGGAAGGCTTTGCCGGCAAGTGCTCTTGCGCCAATGTGGTGGCCACATATGCCTCCATGTATCTCTGCCAACAGCTTTTGTCCATCTTCCCGGCAAATACACTTCAATTTCACACCGTTGAGTCTTCTTCTGTACAGTATGCTATCGACAAACTGGTACATACTTGACTGCCGGGCTACTTTTTCAGCTTCTTCTTGCTCTTCGGGAAGTTCTCCTGTCTGAAGGAAATGGACAATCTGCTGCGCCCATGCTGGAGCTTGTGGCTCGACAACAAGGACTAAAGGCACATCTGCTGCTGCGGGAACATCCGCTTCTACGGCAAGGACTTGCGGCCCTGCCGGAGCTTGATGTTCCCCGACAAGCTTGCCAGAGCAAAACTTGTCGGGAGCGTCTGCTTCAACGGAACAAACCATAAGGCTTACCGGAGCAGACTGCCCCTCAGCATCCTTGGTGTTGATCTTGGGGACTTTCTTGGCGGCGGCTTTGGGGAGCTCTGCCGGAAAGTAGTCACCAGAAACCAACTTCCTCTTCTTGCTTTGTCCAGTTGATGGTGTTACGGATGGTTGAGTCAACTTGAGCACAAAGATCCCTGGTTCCACAGGTAACTTTAGTGCGGCGCACTTTGACAGGCCATCAGCAACGACATTCTGAGCTCTTGGGATATGCTCCATCTGTAGGCCGTCAAAGTGCTCTTCTAGCTTCCTCACTTCATCAACATATGCTTCCATCAATGGACTCTGGTAGTTCTTGTTCACTTGGCGGACGACAAGCTGTGAGTCACCCCTGACAATGAGCTTCTTGATCCCAAGGTCTGCTGCGATCCTGAGACCGGCAAGCAATCCTTCATACTCTGCAGTATTGTTGGTTGCTTGCTCCTTGGGAAAGTGCATCTGGACTACGTACTTGAGGTGCTCTCCGGTGGGCGTGACAAGCAGCACGCCCACACCGGCGCCTTGCAGCGAGAAGGCACCATCAAAGTACATCAGCCACTCTTTGTTTGCCTCTTTGACGGGGATGCTCGTCTCTGGAATTTCTTCATCTGGTGTTGGCGTCCATTATGCTATGAATTCTGCCAATGCTCTGCTTTGGATAGTTGAAGTGCTCTCGAACTTGAGGCCAAAGCTTGACAGTTCCAGCGCCCACTCGACAATCCTGCCTGTCGCTTCTGGATTTTGCAGTATCCTCTTCAGCGGAAAGCGAGTGACGACTGTGATCTCATGTGCTTGGAAATAATGGCGCAGCTTTCTCGAGGCCATGAGGAGGCCGAAAAGCAACTTCTGCACACCAGAGTACCTTGGTCTAGCCCCCTGTAGAAGGGAACTGACAAAGTAAGCTGGACGCTGCACCATTCTCTTCTCCATCTTATCATGCTCCTGCGCAGATCCATCTTTGTCGGGACCAGAGCTTGTCGGCGAAACCCCCTGCTTGCCGCTGGATGTATGTGCTGTGGTTGCTGGCTCATCATCTGCCTCCCTCTCCGCCACTAACGCAGCACTAACCACTTGATTGGTTGCCGCTATATACAGCAGCAACTTCTCTTGCGGCTTAGGTGCGACAAGTGTTGGAGTGGAGGACAGGTATCTCTTCAAGTCTTGCAGCGCAGCCTCCGCCTCCGGAGTCCATTTTATTGGACCTGCCTTTTTCAAAATTTTGAAAAATGGCAGGGCGCGCTCAGCAGATCTAGAGATAAACCTGCTGAGAGCAGCCATGCAACCGGCAAGCCTTCGTACATCCTTGACGCGCTTTGGTGCTTCGATCTGCTCAATGGCCTTGATCTTGTCGGGATTGGCTTCAATTACCCGCTGAGACATGAAGAACCCGAGAAGCTTGCCGGAAGGGACTCCAAACACGCACTTCTCGGGGTTAAGCTTGAGGTTGATCTTGCGCAGATTTGCAAATGTCTCATCTAAATCTTGAATCAGGGTCGCCCTGTTCTTGCTTTTGACAACTATGTCATCCATGCAGGCTTCCACATTTCTGTGCATCTGCAGCTCAAAAGCGTGGTGGACTACCCTTGCGAATGTTGAACCAGCATTCTTCAAACCGAAAGGCATCCGTACGAAGCAGTACATGCCACACGGGGTGATAAATGCGGTTTTCTCTTCATCCTCTTCTGCCATGAAGATCTGATGGTATCCTGAGTATGCATCAAGAAATGAAAGCAAATCACATCCGGCTGTGGAGTCAACAATCTGGTCAATGCGCGGCAAGGGAAATGGGTCTTTGGGACAAGCTTTATTAACATCAGTGAAATCAATACAAAGCCTCCATTTCCCGTTAGCCTTGCGCACGACGACAGGATTGGCCAACCACATGGGATGGAGCACTCCTCTGACAAGGCCTGCTGCTTCCAACTTCTTGATTTCTTCTGCGATGAATTCTTGGCGCTCCACTGCCTGTTTCCTGACTTTCTGCTTGACGGGCCGCGCATGAGGATAGACGGCAAGGTGGTGCCAACCACCTCACTTTTTACATTTGTACCCTTCTCTGCGTTGCCACCTGTCGGTGACCCCTTTAGCATATAAAAGGAGGCCCATGCGCAACGTAGAAAGGGTTCGAGGGGTTCGCGAGGTTCGACTGGTTCGGAACCCAGAAAATCACTACGCTTTCTCTCTGGAGCAAGAACACCAGATAATCAAACAAGCAGCAGTAGGAGTGTTATCTCTCCGGAGAGCTCCGAAGCTGGGTAAACTGCTCGTGTGCTTCGCCGCGATCTACTCTTCGTGTGATCTCCGCCCCCCGCCGAACCGAAAGGGGCTCGGTCCGCCGGCCCCATAGGTGTTCGTGGATCAGTTTCCCTGACACTTTATCCCAGTGAAAACCACCTATACAAGTGCCAAGTTGGCAAAGATATACATGACCAGGATCGTATGTTTGCATGGAGTTCTAAGAACAATTGTATCAGATAGAGGAACCCAGTTTACCTCAAAGTTTTGGAATCAGTTGCATGAAACTTCTGGAACCAGACTGGAGTTCAGTATAGCTTTTCACCCGCAAACAGATGGACAGACCGAGAGAGTCAACCAGATTCTGGAGGATATGTTGAGAGCTTGTGCACTAGATTATGGATCTAGTTGGGATGACAACTTGCCCTACGCAGAGTTCTCATACAACAACAGTTACCAGGCCAGTTTGAAGATGGCACCTTTCAAAGCCTTGTACGGAAGGAGGTGCAAGACACCGTTGTTGTGGGATGAAGTTGGAGACCGTCAGTTGTTTGGACCAGATTTGATTAAGGAATCAGAAGAGAAGGTTAAATTGATTAGAGATAGACTGAAGGTAGCTCAGTCCCAACAGAAGAGTTATGCAGATTCAAAAGCAAGGAGGTAGTCTATGAAATCGGAGACAGAGTGTATCTTCGGTATCACCACTCCGAGGAGTTAAGCGCTTTGGAGTTAAGGGAAAGTTAGCGCCACGCTTTGTGGGACCATAAAGAGTTTTGGAACGTATGGGAGAAGTTGCTTATAAGTTGGAATTACCCGAAGGATTGTCAGGAGTTCATGATGTGTTCCACGTTTCTCAGTTGAAGAAGTGCCACGCGGAGATGGCCGACATTCCTCTCAGAGATATAGTACCGCTGGAAGCGACTCAGTTGGACAATGATTTGACATATGAGGAGAAGCCAGTCAGGATTCTCGAGTTTGCCAGTCGGGTTACCCGCATCAAGGTTATTAAGTTTTGCAAAGTTCAGTGGAGCCACCATACCGAGGATGAAGCCACCTGGGAACGAGAGGAAGACCTACGCAAGGGCCATCCACAACTATTTTCTAGCCAACCCGAATCTCGAGGGCGAGATTCATCTTAAGGGGGGTAGGTTTGTAACATCCCAAATTTTCAATTTGGAATGTTATACATTAGAGCATCATTGCATATCATATGTTATTGCATTTTTGGCTTGATCCTAGAAATTCTACGCAACTCAAGGACCTACGGGGAGAGTTGGGGATTTCATTATTTTCATATTCGGGTTTTCTCGAATTTTGGAAAGAGGATCGTTTGATTTTAATTATTTTCTCTTCGATGATTTCTTTTATAAAAATAAAAGAGAGAGGATAAAATGACTTCCTCAAAATAGAGAAATATCGAAGATTTAATATTAAAATCAAATAAGATTTTTATTCGGAGTTTTATCGCTATTTTATTTGAATTAGGAAAAATATGCATTTTTGAAAATTGCATTTTAGGCCCAAATAAATGTTCACCTTGTCCGGCTTATTTTTAGAGGACGGGGAAAATTTATTTAGGGATTTTTGGAGTCCGTTTAGTACTTCTTTTCTTTCTTTTTCTGCACGTCACAACTATTTAAAAAAAAGTGAACTGACTCCGGGCCGTACCCGAGCGGGACTCCGCCCGGGGGGCCTTTATAAGCCGCCGCCCCCAAGCCGCCGAAAACCCATCCTCGCCCTAACCCTAACCCTAGCCACCGCGCCGCACCGCCGCCACGCGCCTCCGCCGCGCCGCCTCGCCGGACCCGAGGTAGCCGCCTCGGTTTTCGTGAGAAATCCGTTTGGTTTTTTCAAAACCCTAGATCCGGTTCGGTTGATTTTGTTGGTTTAGTTATTTAACGAACGCTTGTTTTTACGTTCGTTTTAACGAACGGTTTTCACCATTTAGCCGCAGATAGCGAACGTTCGTTCGTTAGCCTGTTCGTCAGTTTTTCCTTATCTCGGATTTTCCACGATTATTTTCGATCGCGATTTTTGATCCGATTTTCGTTTTAGTATAACTTTTCGCTCGTTTACCAGAATCAGGCGATTCAAGCGCCTAGAGTTTCGTCTCGAAACCCTCTTTCCATTTAACCAACTTGAACAAGATTTTGATACAGTAAAATTTGATTTTAGTCCAGATTAGCAATCGGATCTTGTTTCTTTCGCAGTTTGAGTTTTGTTGCTTCGTTTGATTTGATTCTTTTTGCAAACGAGAGTTCTTAAGTTGAACTTTCTGGTTAGATCTCTTATTTGAGTTTTACCCGTGCCCTTGTTTGATTGCGATAGAGTACCCGGAGTGCGTAGAGAGCTACATCGAGTCTCTAGGTTTTGCGGATCATCAGCAAGGCAAGTAACACTTTGATCATATCCCTTTATCACCTAGTTTTTATGCATTAGTTTCAACCCTCAAACATTGCATGGTTAGGACTTGATAACATGTGGGATTGGGAAGTAGATGAGGTAGTACATATTCACCTTCTTATTATCAAACCCTTGGGAGTTACTTCTACGTATTGCTTATATTGCCATGCTATGCTCGTAGATGTGGTTTGGGTGAGTGAAACCATGACAGATGTGAGATTGTTAATTAATGGTTCAACTTAAGGTGGAAACTTTAATACACATCTGGGTCGATTGCTTGTCGGGCACCTAGAGAATCCAGTGTTGTCCTAGGATATCCCGGAGTACCCGTGTGATAATCCTAAGGTCCGCCACCCAGGCTCAAAGGGAACTGAGATATTTCATGCTAGAAACTTCTGTGTGCAGCCACAAGCTATTATGGGCTCTAGCATAGCTGAGTAAGTTGCGTGAAGCTCTTGAAGAGGCAGACTAGCATATGTAGTGGGTTGTAGGTGGTATAGTCTATCCGGAGTAGAGAGCTAATGCTTCTGAAAGACTGTGTCTCAGTCATCCGTTTCTCAAACACCATGTAGTGCGAGAAATCCAACGGAGGAGATCGAGTCTTGTGGGGAAAGTGTGCAAACTTCTGCAGAGTGTACAAACTAATCATGGTTACCCGTGTCCCCAGTTATGGACATCTTGAGTATCTAGTACTTGGATTATTATATGTATCTCATCACTCTAAATTAATATTGTTGGGTTGATAATTACTTTTGATTGGGATTGAGTTGGAGGAACCTTCTCAATGATGTTTCAACTACCATGATAGTTAAATAAAATATATTCCTTTGTTGTAGGAAAAAATTGGCTTTTCGCAAAACTTTAACCGTAGAGCTTCCCACCAGCCAAATATGCACATAGTGATAGCATTATTCTGTTCTTGCTCTATCGTGTTATATTGCTAGCATATTCCATGTGTTGACCCGTTTTCGGGCTGCAACGTATTATGTTGCAGATTTTTCAGACGATGAGTAAGGTTCGTTAGGTCGTTGCCGTATAGCTCAGCTATGTCGTTGGAGTTGATGGACTCACTTTATCTTCCAATCCTTCCGCTGTTATCGTATTAGATGGCCTTAAGCCATATTTATTGTAATAAGTTCTCTATTGAGACATTCGATGTAATAAGTGTGTGATTGCTACTCTGTTATAAATCCTTCGAGTACTGTGTGTGTCAGCATTACCGATGCAGGGATGACACTAAAGCACAGAGAATTGACCGTTTGAGGTCGGGTCGCTACACCGTGGCAGCGCTTTCTTTAAAGCCATTAAGCTAGGCATATAGTGCTCAAGTAGCGAATCCACCCGGATCGTAAGGTATATCGAAGCCAATTTTAAGGAGCTATGACTTGTAATTTAGTAGTGAGCACAAAGCAACATATATCATGTAATGACGAAGTCCAACTCTCTTCCTATGCATCGGCATGTCATAAAAGAACAATTCATGCACACATAGTAAAGGCCAATGCATAGTATAAATAGTTTCTTGCAATTTTATGTATTGGAAACATAGAGAGGTGGAGATATAGTTCCTCTCTCATAATAATTGCAAGTAGGAGCCGCAAGCACATGCATATTATCTCTATCAAAATCATCATGTGTAGTAGTAAAAGGCAACCCATCAATATAATCCTTAATAAGCACAAACTTCTCTGATATAGTGTAGTTTGGAGAATTCAAAAAGATAGTAGGACTATCATGTGTGGGTGCAATAGCAACAATTTCATGTTTAACATAAGGAACTATAGCAAGTTCATCTCCATAAGCATAATTCATATTGGCATCTTGGCCACAAGCATAGCAAGCATCATCAAAAGGGGGTGTTTCAAAAGAATCAACGGGATCATAGCAATTATCATAGCATTCATCCTTCGGTAAGCATGAAGGGAAGTTAAACAATGTATGAGTTGAAGAGTTACTCTCATTAGAAGGTGGGAACAGGTGATCAATCCGCTCTTCCTCCTTTTGTTCTTCGCTCTCCTCCTCATCTTTTTTATCCAATGAGCTCACAGTTTCATTAATTTCTTCTTCCATAGATTCCTGCAAAATATTAGTCTCTTCCGGGACAGTGGATACTTTCTCAATAAACGCGTCAATATCGGAATTGTATTCATAATTATCATAACAATATTTAAGGATAGCTAAATTTTCAGGTCTGTAGACAGCATCATAAAGATTTTCATATTCTTTGAACATAGATTCAATTTCATAAGCAGCCATAAAAGCAACAAATTCTTCTATTTGTTCCACATCATAGTAGTCATATATACCTCTAGCATAAGAAGCCAAAGTTTCATTATCATTAAATTCACATCAAGAGCCTTCATCCTAGAGCAACACGTATAATCATATCTCAAGCATAGTTGCCTAGCATACCAATACAACATATAAATTTGATCCCATAATAGTTTCCCTTTTTGAGTCAAGCGATAATCCCTAAAGTATTCATGTTGATCCAACGTGTCTCCCATTACCAAATTGAATAGGGTTTTCTCTGGATTATCAAAGTAGTACATAATATTTGTCACATAACGAGCATCGAGGGTTTTAGGAGGTTACTCATCTCCATGAGCAGCAAGTACACCTAATTTTTTTGGTATTTCGTGTTCCATATCCACAACTAAAGATAAAGTACAACTAAGAACAGCAAATAAAAATTACTTAGTGATAAAGCAAACGAGCACACACGATAATATTCACCCCACGCTATTCCTCCCTGGCAACGGCGCTAGAAAAAGGTCTTGATAACCCACAAGTATAGGGGATCGCAACAGTTTTCTATAAGTCAGAGTGTCGATCCCAACGAGGAGCTAAAGGCAGAACAAATATTCCCTCAAGTTCTATCCACCACCAATACAACTCTACGCACACTTGCCGTTTGCTTTACCTAGAACAAGTATGAAACTAGAAGTACTTTGCAGGTGTTGTTGGATAGGTTTGCAACATAATAAAGATTACGTAAATAAAAAGTAGGGGCTGTTTAGATAAAGACACAACTAAGTTAGGTTTAGTAGAGAGCTTGTTGTTACAAGAAAGTAATTTGTCCCTAGGCAATCGATAACTAGACTGGTAATCATTATTGCAATTTTATTTGAGGGAGAGGCATAAGCTAACATACTTTCTCTACTTGGATCATGTGCACTTATGATTGGAAGTCTAGCAAGCATCTGCAACTACTAAAGATCATTAAGATAAAACCCAACCATAGCATTAAAGTATCAAGTCCTCTTTATCCCATACGCAACAACCCCCTTACTCGGGTTTGTGTTTCAGTCCCTCACGCAACCCACTATAAGCGAATCATAAATGTATTGCAACACCCTACAGCGGGAATCCCTCATGCTTGCGCGACATGGAGAGCACCATAGGAAAGCACTAAAAATAAAACATGCAACTCAAACCAATCTTGATCATAAAATAGCCCATAGAACAAAACGGATCTACTCAAACATCATAGGATAGCCATACATCATTGGGAAATAGTATATAGCGTTGAGCACCATGTTTAAGTAGAGATTACAGCGGGTAAGAGAGAGGTTACAGCGTAGCATAGAGGGGGGAAGAGTTGGTGATGATGGCGGTGAAGTTGTTGGTGAAGATTGCGGTGATGATGATGGCCCCCGGTGGCACTCCGGTGCCACCGGGAGCGAAGGGGAGAGAGCCCCCCTCCTTCTTCTTCTTCCTTGACCTTCTCCCTAGATGGGAGAAGGGTTTCCCCTCTGTCCATGGCCTCCATGGCGTGGGAGCGGCGAGAGCCCCTCCGAGATTGGATCTGTCTCTCTGTCTCTCTCTGTTTCTGCGTTCTCAGATTCTTCCCTTTCACCGTTTCTTATATTCCCGGAGATCCGTAACTCCGATTGGGCTGAAATTTTAACACGATCTCTATATGGATATTAGCTTTGTTGCAGCGAAAGAATGGCATCAATCGCCTTACGGGGTGGCCATGAGGGTCACGGGCGCGCCCAGGGGGTGGGGAGCGCTCCCCCTGCCTCGTGCCTCCCTCGGGCACCATCTCGCGTGGATATTTCTTCCCAAAAATCATATATATTCCAAAAAAATCTTCGTCATTTTTATCCCGTTTGGACTCCGTTTGATATGGATATTCTGCGAAACAAAAAACATGCAACAAACAGGAACTGGCACTGGGCACTGGATCAATATGTTAGTCCCAAAAATAGTATAAAAAGTTGCCAAAAGCATATGAAAGTTGTAGAATATTGGCATGGAACAATCAAAAATTATAGATACGACGGAGATGTTGTTGGGTTTCGTAGTAATTTCAAAAAAATTCCTACGCACACGCAAGATCATGGTGATGCATAGCAACGAGAGGGGGAGAGTGTGATCTACGTACCCTTGTAGATCGACAACGGAAGCGTTAACTTGGTTGATGTAGTCGTACGTCTCCACGGCCCGACCGATCAAGCACCGAAACTACGGCACCTCTGAGTTCTAGGACACGTTCAGCTCGATGACGATCCCCGGACTCCGATCCAGCAAAGTGTCGGGGAAGAGTTTCGTCAGCACAACGGCGTGGTGACGATCTTGATGTTCTACCGTCGCAGGGCTTTGCCTAAGCACCGCTACAATATTATCGAGGACTATGGTGGAAGGGGGCACCGCACACGGCTAAGAATATGATCACGTGGATCAACTTGTGTCTCTAGGGGTGCCCCGTGCCTCCGTATATAAAGGCTCAAAGGGGGGCTGGCCGGCCAAGAGGTGGCGCGCCAGGAGGAGTCCTACTCCTTCCGAGAGTAGGACTCCCCCCTTTCCTAGTTGGAATAGGATTCGCGGAGGGGGGAAAAGAGGAGAGAGAGGAGGAAGGGGGGCCGGCCCCCTCTCCTTGTCCTATTCGGACCAAGGGGGGAGGGGCGCGCGGCCCATCTCTGGCCACCTCTCCTCTCTTCCACTAAGGCCCACTAAGGCCCATATACCTCCCGGGGGGTTCCGGTAACCTCCCGGTACTCCGGTAAAATCCCGATTTCACCCAGAACACTTCCGATATCCAAACATAGGCTTCCAATATATCAATCTTTATGTCTCGGCCATTTCGAGACTCCTCGTCATGTCCGTGATCACATCCGGGACTCCGAACAACCTTCGATACATCAAAATGCATAAACTCATAATATAACTGTCATCGTAACCTTAAGCGTGCGGACCCTACGGGTTCGAGAACAATGTAGACATGACCGAGACACGTCTTTGTTCAATAACCAATAGCGGAACCTGGATGCTCATATTGGCTCCTACGTATTCTACGAAGATCTTTTATCGGTCAGACCGCATAACTACATACGTTGTTCCCTTTGTCATCGGTATGTTACTTGCCCGAGATTCGATCGTCGGTATCCCATACCTAGTTCAATCTCGTTACCGGCAAGTCTCTTTACTCGTTCCGTAATACATCATCCCGCAACTAACTCATTAGTTGCAATGCTTGCAAGGCTTCAGTGATGTGCATTACCGAGAGGGCCCAGAGATACCTCTCCGACAATCGGAGTGACAAATCCTAATCTCGAAATACGCCAACCCAACATGTACCTTTGGAGACACCTGTAGAGCACCTTTATAATCACCCAGTTACGTTGTGACGTTTGGTAGCACACAAAGTGTTCCTCCGGCAAACGGGAGTTGCATAATCTCATAGTCATAGGAACATGTATAAGCCATGAAGAAAGCAATAGCAACACACTAAACGATCGTGTGCTAAGCTTATGGAATGGGTCATGTCAATCAGATCATTCAACTAATGATGTGATCCTGTTAATCAAATGACAACTCTTTGTCCATGGTTAGGAAACATAACCATCTTTGATTAATGAGCTAGTCAAGTAGAGGCATACTAGTGACATTCTGTTTGTCTATGTATTCACACATGTATTATGTTTCCGGTTAATACAATTCTAGCATGAATAATAAACTTTTATAATGATATAAGGAAATAAATAATAACTTTATTATTGCCTCTAGGGCATATTTCCTTCAGTCTCCCACTTGCACTAGAGTCAATAATCTAGATTACATCACCATGTGATTAAGATCGATAGTTCACATCATCATGTGATTAATACCCATAGTTCACATCGCCATGTGACCAACACCCAAAGGGTTTACTAGATTCAGTAATCTAGTTCACATCGCTATGTGATTAACACCCAAAGAGTACTAAGGTGTGATCATGTTTTGCTTGTGAGAGAATTTTAGTCAATTGGTCTGCCATATTCAGATCCGTATGTATTTTGCAAATATCTATGTCAACAATGCTCTGCACGGAGCTACTCTAGCTAATTGCTCCCACTTTCAATATGTATCCAGATTGAGACTTAGAGTTATCTAGGTCAGTGTCAAAACTTGCATCGATGTAACTCTTTACGACAAACCTTTTGTCACCTCCATAATCGAGAAACATATCCTTATTCCACTAAGGATAATTTTGACCGATGTCCAGTGATCTACTCCTAGATCACTATTGTACTCCCTTGCCAAAATCAGTGTAGGGTATACAATAGATCTGGTACACAGCATGGCATACTTTATAGAACCTATGGCTGAGGCATAGGGAATGACTTTCATTCTCTTTCTATCTTCTGTCGTGGTCGGGCTTTGAGTCTTACTCAATTTCATACCATGTAACACAGGTAAGAACCCTTTCTATGACTGTTCCATTTTGAACTACTTCAAAATCTTGTCAAGGTATGTACTCATTGAAAAAAACTTATCAAGCGTCTTGATCTATCTCTATAGATCTTGATGGTCAATATGTAAGCAGCTTCACCGAGGTCTTTCTTTGAAAAACTCCTTCCAAATACTCCTTTATGCTTTGCAGAATAATTCTACATTATTTCTGATCAATAATATGCCATTCACATATACTTATCAGAAATGTTGTAGTGCTCCCACTCACTTTCTTGTAAATACAGGCTTCACCGCAAGTCTGTATAAATCTATATGCTTTGATCATACTATCAAAGCGATTATTCCAACTCCGAGATGCTTGCACCAGTCCATAGATGGATCGCTGGAGCTTGCTTATTTTGTTAGCACCTTTAGGATTGACAAAACCTTCTGGTTGCATCAATACAACTCTTTCTTTAAGAAATCCATTAAGGATTGCAGTTTTGTTATCCATTTGCCAGATTTCATAAAATGCGGCAATTGCTAACATGATTTGGACAGACTTTTTAGCATCGATACGAGTGAGAAAATCTCATCGTAGTCAACACCTTGAACTTTGTCGAAAACCTTTTGCGACAATTCTAGCTTTGTAGATAGTAACACTACTATCAGTGTCCGTCTTCCTCTTGAAGATCCATTTATTTTCTATGGCTTGCCGATCATCGTGCAAGTCAACCAAAGTCCATACTTTGTGCTCATACATGGATCCCATCTCAGATTTCATGGCCTCAAGCCATTTTGCGGAATCTGGGCTCACCATCGCTTCTTCATAGTTCGCAAGTTCGTCATGGTCTAGTAACATGACTTCCAAAACAGGATTACCATACCACTCTGGTGCGGATCTCACTCTGGTTTACCTACGAGATTCGGTAGTAAGTTGATCTGAAGTTACATGATCATCATCATTAGCTTCCTCACTAATTGGTGTAGTAGTCACAAGAACAGATTTCTGTGATGAACTACTTTCCAATAAAGGAGATGGTACAATTACCTTATCAAGTTTTCTACTTTCCTCCCACTCACTTCTTTCGAGAGAAACTCCTTCTCTGGAAAGGATCCATTCTTAGCAACGAATGTCTTGCCTTCGGATCTGTGATAGAAGGTGTACCCAATAGTCTCCTTTGGGTATCCTATGAAGACATATTTCTCTGATTTGGGTTTGAGCTTATCAGGATGAAACTTTTTCATATAAGCATCACAATCCCAAACTTTAAGAAACGACAACTTTGGTTTCTTTGCCAAACCACAGTTCAGATTGTGTCGTCTCAACGGACTTAGATGGTGCCCTTTTAAACGTGAATGCAGTTTTCTTTAATGCATAACCCCAAAACGATCGTGGTAGATCGGTAAGAGACATCATAGGTCGCACCATATCTAATAAAGTACGGTTATGACGTTCGGACACACCATTATGCTATGGTGTTCCAGGTTGCGTGAGTAGTGAAACTATTTCACATTGTTTTAACTGAAGACCAAACTCATAACTCAAATACACTTCTCCACGATCAGATCGTAGAAACTTTATTTTCTTGTTATGATGATTTTCCACTTCACTCTGAAATTCTTTGAACTTTTCAAATGTTTCAGACTTATCTTTCATCAAGTAGATATACTCATATCTGCTCAAATCATCTGTGAAGATCAGAAAATAATGATACCTGTCGCGAGTCTCAATATTCATCGGACCACATACATCAGTATGTATGATTTCCAACAAATTTGTTGCTCGCTCCATTGTTCCGAAGAACGGAGTCTTAGTCATCTTGCCCATGAGGCATGGTTCGCAAGCATCAACTGATTCATAATCAAGTGATTCCAAAAGCCCATCAGCATGGAGTTTCTTCATGCGCTTTACACCAATATGACCTAAACAGCAGTGCCACAAATAAGTTGCACTATCATTATAAACTTTGCATCTTTTGGTTTCAATATTATGATTATGTGTATTACTACGATCGAGATCCAACGAACTATTTTCATTGGGTGTGTAACCATATAAGGTTTTATTCATGTAAACAGAACAACAATTTATTCTCTTACTTAAATGAATAACCGTATTACAATAAACATGATCAAATCATATTCATGCTCAACGCAAACACCAAATAACGCTTATTTAGGTTCAACACTAATCCCAAAAGTATAGGGAGTGTGCGATGATGATCATATCAATCTTGGAACCACTTCCAACACACATCGTCACTTCACCCTTAACTAGTCTCTGTTTATTCTGCAACTCCCGTTTAGAGTTACTAATCTTAGCAACTGAACCAGTATCAAATACCGAGGGGTTGCTACGAACACTAGTAAAATACACATCAATAATCCGTATATCAAATATACCTTTGTTCACTTTGCCATCCTTCTTACTGCCAAATACTTGGGGCAGTTTCGCTTCTAGTGACCAGTCCCTTTGCAGTAGAAGTACTTAGTCTCAGGCTTAGGACCAGACTTGGGCTTCTTCACTTGAGCAGCAACTTGCTTGCTGTTCTTCTTGAAGTTCCCCTTCTTCCCTTTGCCCTTTTCTTGAAACTAGTGGTCTTGTCTACCATCAACACTTGATATTTTTCTTGATTTCTACCTTCATTGATTTCAGCATTACGAAGAGCTTGGGTATTGTTTCCGTTATCCCTTGCATATCATAGTTCATCACGAAGTTCTACTAACTTGGTGATGGTGACTAGAGAATTATGTCAATCACTATCTTATCTGGAAGATTAACTCCCACTTGATTCAAGCGATTGTAGTACCCAGACAATCTGAGCACATGCTCACTAGTTGAGCGATTCTCCTCCATCTTTTAGCTATAGAACTTGTTGGTGACTTCATATCTCTCAACTCGGGTATTTGCTTGAAATATTAACTTCAACTACTAGAACATCTCATATGGTCCATGACATTCAAAACGTCTTTGAAGTTCCGATTCTAAGCCATTTAAGTATGGTGCACTAAACTATCAAGTAGTCATCATATTGAGTTAGCCAAACGTTCATAACGTCTGCATCTGCTCCTGCAATAGGTCTGTCACCTAGCAGTGCATCAAGGACATAATTCTTCTGTGCAGCAATGAGGATAAACCTCAGATCATGGATCCAATCCGCATCATTGCTACTAACATCTTTCAACACAATTTTCTCTAGGAACATATCAAAATAAACACAGGGAAGCAACAACGCGAGCTATTGATCTGCAAAATACTACCAGGACTAAGTTCATGATAAATTTAAGTTCAATTAGTCATATTACCTAAGAACTCCCACTTAGATAGACATCCCTCTAATCCTCTAAGTGATTACGTGATCCAAATCAACTAAACCATGTCCGATCATCACGTGAGATGAAGTAGTTTCATTGGTGAACATCGCTATGTTGATCATATCTACTATATGATTCACGCTCGACCTTTCGGTCTCCGTGTTCCGAGGCCATATCTGTATATGCTTGGCTCGTCAAGTATAACCTGTGTATTCCGCGTGTGCAACTGTTTTGCACCCGTTGTATTTGAACGTAGAGCCTATCACACCCGATCATCACGTGGTGTCTCAGCACGAAGAACTTTCGCAACGGTGCATACTCAGGGAGAACACTTCTTGATAATTAGTGAGAGATCATCTTATAATGCTACCATCAATCAAAGCAAGATAAGATGCATAAAAGATAAACAGCACATGCAATCAATATAAGTGATATGATATGGCCATCATCATCTTGTGCTTGTGATCTCCATCCTCGAAGCACCGTCATGATCACCATCGTCACCGGCGCGATACCTTGATTTCCATCGTAGCATCGTTGTCGTCTCGCCAATCTCATGCTTCCACGACTATCGCTACCGCTTAGTGATAAAGTAAAGCATTACAACGCGATTGCATTGCATACAATAAAGCAACAACCATATGGCTCCTGCCAGTTGCCGATAACTCAGTTACAAAACATGATCATCTCATACAATAAAATTTAGCATCATGTCTTGACCATATCACATCACAACATGCCCTGCAAAAACAAGTTAGACGTCCTCTACTTTGTTGTTGCAAGTTTTACGTGCCTGCTACGGGCTTAAGCAAGAACCTATCTTACATGCGCATCAAAACCACAACGATAGTTTGTCAAGTTGGTGCTGTTTTAACCTTCGCAAGGACTGGGCGTAGCCACACTTGGTTCAACTAAAGTTGGAGAAACTGTCACCCGCTAGCCACCTTTGTGCAAAGCACGTCGGGAGAACCGGTCTCGCGTAAGCGTACGCGTAATGTCGGTCCGGGCCGCTTCGTCCAACAATACCGCCGAACCAAAGTATGACATGCTGGTAAGCAGTATGACTTATATCGCCCACAACTCGCTTGTGTTCTACTCGTGCATATAACATCAACACATAAAACCTAGGCTCTGATACCACTGTTGGGTTTCGTAGTAATTTCAAAAAATTTCCTACGCACATGCAAGATCATGGTGATGCATAGCAACGAGAGGGGGAGAGTGTGATCTACGTACCCTTGTAGATCGACAATGCAAGCGTTAACTTGGTTGATGTAGTCGTACGTCTCCACGGCCCGACCGATCAAGCACCGAAACTACGGCACCTCCAAGTTCTAGCACACGTTCAGCTCGATGACGATCCCCGGACTCCGATCCAGCAAAGTGTCGGGGAAGAGTTCCGTCAGCACGACGGCGTGGTGACGATCTTGATGTTCTACCGTCGCAGGGCTTTGCCTAAGCACCGCTACAATATTATCGAGGACTATGGTGGAAGGGGGCACCGCACACGGCTAAGAATATGAGCACGTGGATCAACTTGTGTCTCTAGGGGTGCCCCGTGCCTCCGTATATAAAGGCTCAAAGGGGGGGCTGGCCGGCCAAGAGGTGGCGCGCCAGGAGGAGTCCTACTCCTTCCGGGAGTAGGACTCCCCCCCCCCTTCCTAGTTGGAATAGGATTCGCGGAGGGGGGGAAAGAGGAGAGAGAGGAGGAAGGGGGGCCGGCCCCCTCTCCTTGTCCTATTCGGACCAAGGGGGGAGGGGCGCGCGGCCCATCTCTGGCCACCTCTCCTCTCTTCCACTAAGGCCCACTAAGGCCCATATACCTCCTGGGGGGTTCCGGTAACCTCCCGGTACTCCGGTAAAATCCCGATTTCACCCGGAACACTTCCGATATCCAAACATAGGCTTCCAATATATCAATCTTTATGACTCGACCATTTCGAGACTCCTCTTCATGTCCATGATCACATCCGGGACTCCGAACAACCTTCGGTACATCAAAATGCATAAACTCGTAATATAACTGTCATCGTAACCTTAAGCGTGCGGACCCTACGGGTTCAAGAACAATGTAGACATGACCGAGACACGTCTCTGGTCAATAACCAATAGCGGAACCTGGATGCTCATATTGGCTCCTACATATTCTACGAAGATCTTTTATCGGTCAGACCGCATAACAACATACGTTGTTCCCTTTGTCATCGGTATGTTACTTGCCCGAGATTCGATCGTCGGTATCCCATACCTAGTTCAATATCGTTACCGGCAAGTCTCTTTACTCGTTCCGTAATACATCATCCCGCAACTAACTCATTAGTTGCAATGCTTGCAAGGCTTCAGTGATGTGCATTATCGAGAGGGCCCAGAGATACCTCTCCGACAATCGGAGTGACAAATCCTAATCTCGAAATACGCCAACCCAACATGTACCTTTGGAGACACCTGTAGAGCACTTTATCATCACCCAGTTACGTTGTGACGTTTGGTAGCACACAAAGTGTTCCTCCGGCAAACGGGAGTTGCATAATCTCATAGTCATAGGAACATGTATAAGTCATGAAGAAAGCAATAGCAACATACTAAATGATCGGGTGCTAAGCTAATGGAATGGGTCATGTCGATCAGATCATTCAACTAATGATGTGATCCCGTTAATCAAATGACAATTCTTTGTCCATGGTTAGGAAACATAACCATCTTTGATTAACGAGCTAGTCAAGTAGAGGCATACTAGTGACATTCTGTTTGTCTATGTATTCACACATGTATTATGTTTCCGGTTAATACAATTCTAGCATTAATAATAAACTTTTATCATGATATAAGGAAATAAATAATAACTTTATTATTGCCTCTAGGGCATATTTCCTTCAGATGTATCATAGCGCAAGAAGGAATAATACCCCGGTCGACTCCAAAGGAAACGACGACCACATGGACCCAGTGATGGAGCAGGATGAGCCAGCGGATGGCGAACATAGTACGGTGCCGCTGTCCGATCACGGCGACGCCGAGGTTAAAGCTCATCAACCTGTCTCCGGAGAGGAGAACAGTCCGGACGACGATGCACACATCATCCCGGAAAAGCACTTGGAACAATGGAACCTCCATAGAAGGATTATTGACACCACGAGGAGCCTGAAGAAGCAGAAGCAAAGGCTTAAGACCGTGCAGAATACGCTCAACAGCAGATGGAACAAAGTGCTTGACACTGAAGAAAAGTACGGCGTCAGTCGCCACACGAAGAGCTATCCAAAGCGCAAGATGTTGCCTGAATTCGACGACGAGGCTTTAGAGCCCATTCAGCCGAAAAATAAAACGGTCGATCAGCCGGATCGACCACCCCGTTGTTGGGGAATGTAGAAATTTCAAAAATTTCCTACGCACGCGCAAGATCATGGTGATGCATAGCAACGAGAGGGGAGAGTGTTGTCCACGTACCCTCGTAGACTGAAAGCGGAAGCGTTAGCACAATGCGGTTGATGTAGCCGTACGTCTTCACGATCCGACCGATCAAGTACCGAACGCACGGCACCTCCGAGTTCTGCACACGTTCAACTCGATGACGTCCCTCAAACTCCGATCCAGCCGAGTGTTGAGAGAGAGTTTCGTCAGCACGATGGCGTGGTGACGATGATGATGTTCTACCGACGTAGGGCTTCACCTAAGCACCGCTACGATATGATCGAGGTGGATTATGGTGGAGGGGGGCACCGCACACGGCTAAGAGATCAAGAGATCAATTGCTGTGTCTCTAGGGTGCCCTCTGCCCCCGTATATAAAGGAGCAAGGGGGGAGGCGGCCGGCCTAGGAGGAGGGCGCGCCAAGGGGGGAGTCCTACTCCCACCGGGAGTAGGACTCCTCCTTCCCTTGTTGGAGTAGGAGAGAAGGAAAGAGGGGGAGAGGAACAAGGAAAAGAGGGCTGCACCCCTTGTCCAATTCGGACCAGAGGGGGGGCGCCTCCTACCTTTTGGCCTCTCTCCTCTATTCCCGTATGGCCCAATAAGGCCCATATACTCCCCGGCGAATTCCCGTAACTCTCCGGTACTCCGAAAAATACCTGAATCACTCGGAACCTTTCCGATGTCCGAATATAGTCGTCCAATATATCGATCTTTATGTCTCGACCATTTCGAGACTCCTCTTCATGTCCCCGATCTCATCTGGGACTCCGAACTCCTTCGGTACATCAAAACACAAAAAATCATAGTATATCTGTCATGAACTTTAAGCGTGCGGACCCTACGGGTTCGAGAACTATGTAGACATGACCGAGACACGTCTACGGTCAATAACCAATAGCGGAACCTGGATGCTCATATTGGCTCCTACATATTCTACGAAGATCTTTATCGGTCTAACCGCATAACAACATATGTTGTTCCCTTTGTCATCGGTATGTTACTTGCCTGAGATTCGATCGTCGGTATCTCAATACCTAGTTCAATCTCGTTACTGGCAAGTCTCTTTACTCGTTCCGTAACACATCATCCCGCAACTAACTCATTAGTTGCAATGCTTGTAAGGCTTATAGTGATGTGCATTACCGAGTGGGCCCAGAGATACCTCTCCGACAATCGGAGTGACAAATCCTAATCTCGAAATACGCCAACCCAACAAGTACCTTCGGAGACACCTGTAGAGTACCTTTATAATCACCCAGTTACGTTGTGACCTTTGGTAGCACACAAAGTGTTCCTCCAATAAACGGGAGTTGCATAATCTCATAGTCATAGGAACACGTATAAGTCATGAAGAAAGCAATAGCAACAAACTAAATGATCAAGTGCTATGCTAACGGAATGGGTCAAGTCAATCACATCATTCTCTAATGATGTGACCCCGTTAATCAAATGACAAATCATGTCTATGGCTAGGAAACTTAACCATCTTTGATTCAACGAGCTAGTCAAGTAGAGGCATACTAGTGGCATACTGTTTGTCTATGTATTCACACATGTATTATGTTTCTGGTTAATACAATTCTAGCATGAATAATAAACATTTATCATGATATAAGGAAATAAATAATAACTTTATTATTGCCTCTAGGGCATATTTCCTTCAGTCTCCCACTTGCACTAGAGTCAATAATCTAGTTAACATCGCCATGTGATTTAACATCAATAGTTCACATTACCATGTGATTAACACCCATAGTTCACATCGTCATGTGACCAACACCCAAAGGGTTTACTAGAGTCAATAATCTAGTTCACATCGCTATGTGATTAATACCCAAAGAGTACTAAGGTGTGATCATGTTTTGCTTGTGAGGGAAGTTTAGTCAATGGGTCTGCCACATTCAGATCCGTATGTATTTTGCAAATTTCTATGTCAACAATGCTCTGCACGGAGCTACTCTAGCTAATTGCTCCCACTTTCAATATGTATCCAGATTGAGACTTTGAGTCATCTGGATCAGTGTCAAAACTTGCATCGACGTAATCCTTTACGACGAACCTTTTGTCACCTCCATAATCGAGAAACATATCCTTATTCCACTAAGGACAATTTTGACCAATGTCCAGTGATCTACTCCTAGATCACTATTGTACTCCCTTGCCAAACTCAGGGCAGGGTATACAATAGGTCTGGTACACAGCATGTCATACTTTATAGAACCTATGGCTGAGGCATAGGGAATGACTTTCATTCTCTCTCTATCTTCTGCCGTGGTCGGGTTTTGAGTCTTACTCAACTTCACACCTTGTAACACAAGCAAGAACTCCTTCTTTGATTGTTCCATTTTGAACTACTTCAAAATCTTGTCAAGGTATGTACTCAGTGAAAAACTTATCAAGCGTCTTGATCTATCTCTATAGATCTTGATGCTCAATATATAAGCAGCTTCACCGAGGTCTTTCTTTGAAAAACTCCTTTCAAGCATTCCTTTATGCTTTGCAGAATAATTCTACATGATCTCCGATCAACAATATGTCATTCACATATACTTATCAGAAATGTTGTAGTGCTTCCACTCACTTTCTTGTAAATACAGGCTTCATCGCAAGTCTGTATAAAACTATATGCTTTGGAGAACTTATCAAAGCGTATATTCCAACTCCAGATGCTTGCACCAGTCCATAGATGGATCGCTGGATCTTGCATATTTTGTTAGTACCTTTAGGATTGACGAAACCTTCTGGTTGCATCATATACAACTCTTCTTTAATAAATCCATTAAGGAATGTAGTTTTGTTTATCCATTTGCCAGATTTCATAAAATGCGGCAATTGCTAACATGATTCGGATAGACTTAAGCATAGATACGAGTGAGAAACTCTCATCGTAGTCAACACCTTGAACTTGTCGAAAACCTTTTTGCGACAATTCTAGCTTTATAGATAGTAACACTACTATCAGCGTCCGTCTTCCTCTTGAAGATCCATTTAATCTCAATGGCTCTCCGATCAATGGGCAAGTCAATCAAAGTCCATACTTTGTTCTTATATATATGGATCCCATCTCAGATTTCATGGCCTTAAACCATTTTGTGGATTCTGGGCTCATCATCGCTTCCTCATAGTTCGTAGGTTTTTCATGGTCAAGTAACATGACCTCCAGAACAGGATTACCGTACCACTCTAGTGCGGATCTCACTCTGGTTGATCTACAAAGTTCTGTAGTAACTTGATCTGGAGTTTCATGATCATCATCATTAACTTGCTCTCTTGTTGGTGTAGACATCACTGGAACTGATTTCTGTGATGAACTATTTTCCAATTCGGGAGAAGGTACAGTTACCTTATCAAGTTCCACTTTCCTCCCACTCACTTCTTTCGAGAGAAACTCCTTCTCTAGAAAGGATCCATTCTCAGCAACGAATGTCTTGCCTTCGGATCTGTGATAGAAGGTGTACCCAGCAGTTTCTTTTGGGTATCCTATGAAGATTTACTTCTCCGATTTGGGTTCGAGCTTATCATGTTGAAACTTTTTCACATAAGCATCGCAGTCCCAAACTTTAAGAAACGACAGCCTAGGTTTCTTGCTAAACCATAGTTCATACGGTGTCGTCTCAACGGATTTAGATGGTGCCCTATTTAACGTGAATGCAGTTGTCTCTAATGCATAACCCCAAAACGATAGTGGTAGACAGGTGAGACCGCACCATATCTAATAAAGTACGGTTATGACGGTCGGACACACCATTACACTGTGGTGTTCCAGGTGGCGTGAGTAGTGAAACTATTTCACATTGTTTTAACTGAAGGCCAAACTCTTAACTCAAATATTTTACCTCTGCGTTCATACCGTTGAAACTTTTATTTTCTTGTTACGATGATTCTCCACTTCACTCTGAAATTCTTTGAACTTTTCAAATGTTTCAGACTTGTGTTTCATTAAGTAGATATACCCATATCTGCTCAAATCATCTGTGAAGGTCAGAAAATAATGATACTTGTCGTGAGCCTTAACACTCATCGGACTGCATACATCAGTATGTATTATTTCCAATAAGTCAGTTGCTTGCTCCATTGTTCCGGAGAACGGAGTCTTAGTCATCTTGCCCATGAGGCATGGTTCGCAAGCATCAAGTGATTCATAAACAAGTGATTCCAAAAGTCCATCAGCATGGAGTTTCTTCAGGCGCTTTACACCAATATGACCTAAACGGCAGTGCCACAAATAAGTTGCACTATCATTATTAACTTTGCATCTTTTGGTTTCAATATTATGAATATGTGTATCACTACAATCGAGATCCAACAAACCATTTTCATTGGGTGTGTAACCATATAAGGTTTTATTCATGTAAACAGAACAACAATTTATTCTCTTACTTAAATGAATAACCGTATTGCAATAAACATGATCAAATCATATTCATGCTCAACGCAAACACCAAATAACACTTATTTAGGTTCAACACTAATACCGAAAGTATAGGGAGTGTGCGATGATGATCATATCAATCTTGGAACCACTTCCAACACACATCGTCACTTCACCCTTAACTAGTCTCTGTTCATTCTGCAACTCCCGTTTCGAGTTACTACTCTTAGCAACTGAACCAGTATCAAATACCGAGGGGTTGCTACGAACACTAGTAAAATACACATCAATAATCCGTATATCAAATATACCTTTGTTCACTTTGCCATCCTTCTTATCCGCCAAATACTTGGGGCAGTTCCGCTTCTAGTGACCAGTCCCTTTGCAGTAGAAGTACTTAGTCTCAGGCTTAGGACCAGACTTGGGCTTCTTCACTTGAGCAGCAACTTGCTTGCTGTTCTTCTTGAAGTTCCCCTTCTTCCCTTTGCCCTTTTCTTGAAACTAGTGGTCTTGTCTACCATCAACACTTGATATTTTTCTTGATTTCTACCTTCGTTGATTTCAGCATTACGAAGAGCTTGGGTATTGTTTCCGTTATCCCTTGCATATCATAGTTCATCACGAAGTTCTACTAACTTGGTGATGGTGACTAGAGAATTCTGTCAATCACTATCTTATCTGGAAGATTAACTCCCACTTGATTCAAGTGATTGTAGTACCCAGACAATCTGAGCACATGCTCACTGCTTGAGCTATTCTCCTCCATCTTTTAGCTATAGAACTTGTTGGAGACTTCATATCTCTCAACTCGGGTATTTGCTTGAAATATTAACTTCAACTTCTGGAACATCTCATATGGTCCATGACGTTCAAAACGTCTTTGAAGTCCCGATTCTAAGCCGTTAAGCATGGTGCACTAAACTATCAAGTAGTCATCATATTGAGCTAGCCAAACGTTCAGAACGTCCGCATATGCTCCTGCAATAGGTTTGTCACCTAGAGGTGCATCAAGGACATAATTCTTCTGTGCAGCAATGAGGATAATCCTCAGATCACGGATCCAATCCGCATCATTGCTACTAACATTTTTCAACTTAGTTTTCTCTAGGAACATATAAAAATTAAACGGGGTGCAACATCGCGAGCTATTGATCTACAACATAGATATGCTAATACTACTAGGACTAAGTTCATGATAAATTAAAGTTCAATTAATCATATTACTTAAGAACTCCCACTTAGACAGACATCCCTCTAATCTTCTAAGTGATCACGTGATCCATATCAACTAAACCATGTCCGATCATCACGTGAGATGGAGTAGTTTCGATGGTGAACATCACTATGTTGATCATATATACTATATGATTCACGCTCGACCTTTCAGTCTTCGTGTTCTGAGGCCATATCTGTTATATGCTAGGCTCGTCAAGTTTAACCTAAGTATTCCGCGTGTGCAAAACTGGCTTGCACCCGTTGTAGATGGACGTAGAGCTTATCACACCCGATCATCACGTGGTGTCTGGGCACGACGAACTTTGGCAACAGTGCATACTCAAGGAGAACACTTCTACCGTGAAAATTTTAGTAAGGGATCATCTTATAAGGCTACCGTCGAACTAAGAAAAATAAGATGCATAAAATATAAACACCATATGTGATCATAATATGTTACATGATATGGCCATGATCATCTTGCGCCTTTTATCTCCATGATCTCTATCGTCACTGGCATGACACTGTGACCTCCATCATCTTGATCTATATCAATGTGTCGTCACATGGTCGTCTCGCCAACTATTGCTCTTGCAACTATTGCTATCGCATAGCAATAAAGTAAAGCAATTGTTTGGCACTTGCATCTTATGCAATAAAAAGACAACCATAAGGCTTCTGCCAATTGCCGATAACTTCAACAAAACATGATCATCTCATACAACAACTTATATCTCATCACGTCTTGACCATATCACATCACAACATGCCCTGCAAAAACAAGTTAGACGTCCTCTACTTTGTTGTTGCAAATTTTACGTGGCTGCTACGGGCTGAGCAAGAACCGTTCTTACCTACGCATCAAAACCACAACGATAGTTTGTCAAGTTAGTGTTGTTTTAACCTTCTCAAGGACCGGGCGTAGCCACACTCGGTTCAACTAAAGTTGGAGAAACTGACACCCGCTAGTCACCTATGTACATAGCACGACAGTAAAACCAGTCTCGCGTAAACGTACGCGTAATGTCGGTCCGGGCCGCTTCATCCAACAATACCGCCGAACCAAAGTGTGACATGCTGGTAAGCAGTATGACTTATATCGCCCACAACTCACTTGTATTCTACTCGTGCATATTACATCTACGTATAAAACCTGGCTCGGATGCCACTGTTGGGGAGCGTAGCAATTTCAAAAATTCCCTATGCACACGCAAGATCATGGTGATGCATAGAAACGAGAGGGGAGAGTGTTGTCCACGTACCCTCGTAGAACGAAAGCGGAAGCATTAGCACAACGTGGTTGATGTAGTCGTACGTCTTCATGATCCGACCGATCAAGTACCGAACGCACGGCACCTCCGAGTTCTGCACACGTTCAACTCGATGACGTCCCTCGAACTCCGATCCAGCTGAGTGTTGAGGGAGAGTTTCGTCAGCACGACGGCGTGGTGACGATGATGATGTTCTACCGACGCAGGGCTTCGCCTAAGCACCGCTACGATATGATCGAGGTGGATTATGGTGGAGGGGGGCACCGCACACGGCTAAGAGATCAAGAGATCAATTGTTGTGTGTCTGGGGTGCCCCCTGCCCCCGTGTATAAAGGAGCAAGGGGGGAGGTGGCCGGCCTAGGAGGAGGGCGCGCCAAGGGGGGAGTCCTACTCCCACCGGGAGTAGGACTCCTCCTTCCCTTGTTGGAGTAGGAGAGAAGGAAAGAGGGGGAGAGGAACAAGGAAAAGGGGGCTGCACCCCTTGTCCAATTCGGACCAGAGGGGGGGGCGCGCGCCTCCTTCCTTTTGGCCTCTCTCCTCTATTCCCGTATGGCCCAATAAGGCCCATATACTCCCCGGCGAATTCCCGTAACTCTCCGGTACTCCGAAAAATACCCGAATCACTCGGAACCTTTCCGATGTCCGAATATAGTCGTCCAATATATTGATCTTTACGTCTCGACCATTTCGAGACTCATCGTCATGTCCCCGATCTCATCCGGGACTCCGAACTCCTTCGGTACATCAAAACACATAAACTCATAATATAACTGTCATCGAACTTTAAGCGTGCGGACCCTACGGGTTCGAGAACTATGTAGACATGACTGAGACACGTCTCCGGTCAATAACCAATAGCGGAACCTGGATGCTCATATTGGCTCCTACATATTCTACGAAGATCTTTATCGGTCAAACTGCATAACAACATACGTTGTTCCCTTTGTCATTGGTATGTTACTTGCCTGAGATTCGATCGTCGGTATCTCAATACCTAGTTCAATCTCGTTACTGGCAAGTCTCTTTACTCGTTCCATAACACATCATCCTGCAACTAACTCATTAGTTGCAATGCTTGCAAGGCTTATAGTGATGTGCATTACCGAGTGGGCCCAGAGATACCTCTCCGACAATCGGAGTGACAAATCCTAATCTCGAAATACGCCAACCCAACAAGTACCTTCGGAGACACCTGTAGAGCACCTTTATAATCACCCAGTTACGTTGTGACCTTTGGTAGCACACAAAGTGTTCCTCGATAAACGGGAGTTGCATAATCTCATAGTCATAGGAACATGTATAAGTCATGAAGAAAGCAATAACAACGAACTAAACGATCAAGTGCTATGCTAACGGAATGGGTCAATTCAATCACATCATTCTCTAATGATGTGACCCCGTTAATCAAATGACAACTCATGTATATGGCTAGGAAACTTAACCATCTTTGATTCAACGAGCTAGTCAAGTAGAGGCATACTAGTGGCATACTGTTTGTCTATGTATTCACACATGTATTATGTTTCCGGTTAATACAATTCTAGCATGAATAATAAACATTTATCATGATATAAGGAAATAAATAATAACTTTATTATTGCCTCTAGGGCATATTTCCTTCACCCGTGGCCGCGACAGGGCGGCTAATGACGTCGCACACAAGTCAGCGCACGATTTACATGAAGACCTGCACAAAAAAGCCGGTATGGCCAGGTCCAGCTACGGATCTAGGAAGCGCTCTTTGGCATAGAATCATGGGCGCCCAAACGACTATACTGGCCGAATAACAGCTCCGAATCAAAACCAAACGCTACAACTGTCCGAAGAATGCCATGACACATCCAAATACAGGGGTTCCACGCACCCCCTATGCTTCACCTATGAGGTGCTGGATCATGAATTTCCAGAGGGATTCAAACCCATGAACATAGAGGCATACGAAGGAACGACAAACCCTGGGGTCTGGATTGAGGACTTTATCCTTCACATCCACATGGCTCGCGAAGATGATCTCCATGCCATCAAATACCTGCCCCTCAAGTTGAAAGGACCAGCTCAGCACTGGCTGAAAATACTCCACAAAAACTCAATTGGAAGCTGGGAAGAGCTTGAGGATGCTTTTAGGGCCAATTTTCAATGGACCTATGTCCGACCTCCGGACGCAGACGATTTAAGTCACATAATTCAATAGCCCGGAGAGTTAGCCCGAAAGCTTTGGAACAGATTTCTCACGAAGAAGAATCAAATTGTTGACTGCCCGGATGTCGAAGCCTTAGCGGCTTTCAAGCACAGTGTCCGGGACGAATGGCTCGCCAGACACCTCGGCTAGGAAAAACCGAGGACAATGACAGTCCTAACAAGCCTTATGACCCGCTTTTGCACGGGCGAAGACAGTTGGCTGGCCCGTAGCAGCACCAGCAACCCAGGCAAATCCAAAGTCAGGGATGGCAACAGGAAACCGTGACGCAATAAAAGCAAGCGTCGAAACAATGAAGACAGCCCAGACAACACGGCGGTAAACGCCGGATTCAGGGGCTCTCGACCCAGTCAACGAAAAAAGCCATTTAAAGGCAGTAGAGATGGACCGTCCAGCCTAAACAAGATTCTAGACAGATTATGTCAGATTCATGGCACCTCTGACAAACTTCCAAATCACACCAACAGAGAATGTTGAGTCTTCAAGCAGGCCGGCAAGCTAAATGCTGAACACAAGGGGAGGGAGACACCAAGCGAAGATGAGGATGAGCCTCGCCAGCCGAACACTGGGGGACAGAAAAAATTTCCACCAAAGGTCAAAACAGTGAACATGATTTACGCAACTTACATACCGAAGAGGAGGCGCAAACATGCACTACGAGACGTATATATCATGGAGCCCGTCACCCCCAAGTTCAACCCTTGGTCGGCATGCCCGATCAATTTTGATCGCAGGGATCACCCGACTAGTACCCGGCACAGAGGATCGGCTGCCATGGTGTTAGACCCAATAATTGATAGATACCATCTCACCCGAGTCCTTATGGACGGCGGCAGTAGTCTTAATCTGATATATCAGGACACCATCCACAAAATGGGGATAGACCCGACAAGAATCAGCCAAAGCAATACTACCTTTAAAGGAGTAATACCAGGCCCAGAGGCCCGCTGGACGGGCTCTCTAGTACTAGAGGTTGTATTCGGTTCTCCCGACAACTTCTGAAGTGGAGAATTAACCTTTGACATCGCTCCATTCCGAAGCGGCCATCACGCACTACTCGGAAGAACTGCCTTTGCTCGTTTTAATGCAGTACCGCATTACACTTATCTTAAGCTTAAGATGCCCGGTCCACGTGGCATCATCATAGTTAGCGGAAACACAGAGCGTTCCTTACGTACGGAGGAATATGTGACGGCTCTAGCAGCCAATCACTGAATGGCCTCTCCAACCAGAATAAATGATCGGTTGTCAAGACCGCGGACACGGTTAGACGAGTCCGGTGCACCACTAGCTATAACAGCTTAGATAAACCTGAGATTGGGTCGATGGATATACCCCCATAGGTGGTGCTAGGGGCTTCATGCATGTAAAAAGGGCTACAGTTCGGCTTGACCCTATTTAGATTGCATTTTAATGGTTCAGTAAGAATAACCAATTTTTTGCACGAAGACTTTCACCTGGGTTTTTCTCTTTTACAGATGATCATCGTGCTACACCCTTCCAGGATACGGCGCAACGGAGACATAGGCGTAGACGTGCGGCAGGGCCCCACTCAAAGGCTTCTTTTTAGATTAAGACCTTGTGTAAACCTTTTTTATTGTCTCTTGTTGCTTCACTCCCTCCGGATACTCAACACAACCGAAAGGGATGCTGGCATTATTGGCATTTCGTCATGTCAGACTAATGCAAGTACCTGGAAATTCAGTGCTCATTATCGAGGGCGTTACTCAGCCCAGTATATTTTGTAAAGTCCGAATACCTTAGGGAATGTTCGGCGTCGCGAGTTTGGCCTTATATGCATCAGCTCCGAATCATGTCTTTGGTCAATAGTTGGGTTTGCATGGCTCCCGTGTTTTGCTACCTTACGTTCCGCTCTATCGGCTAAGGTGGCACCGGGAGAACTACTGCGATTGTACCCTGGTTCATCTGGATGAGCACGTTAGTAGAGAATGCCAAAAACTGACTGTCACGATAAAGCGTGAGACTGGTCAACCACTCGATAACTCAGCGGAATCTTCGCGATTCCTCCGCATTAACGAAGGGCCAGTTTTCCGGTCATGTATGTACGCGCACTGTATTCGGATGAGCGCGGAAGTACTAGGGGCTATATAGTAGCCCCACCATCAAACTCCTATGACTATGTGAAAGTGTTAAAGCTATATAGTTCAATTGCCTTGTTCGCCGCGCTATCACCTCCTTAATGGACCAAGACATTGGGTCAATTGTGAATACGCGCTTTTCTGAACACCCCCGCATTATATGTGTGGGGGCTGAAGCCGACCACTGCAAACTTTCAGGTTATATACATACATAAACGGCCGCACATGAGGCATCATAATACTTTCAGGAAAAAGTATAAACACAGCCTTTATAATCCAAATAGCATTGTTTTTACAATTGGGATACATGTCACTCGAACATGATACTCTTCGAGCACTGAGCCTCTATTAAACGAGCGCCTTCTAGGACTTCTCCAAAATAGTGCTCAGTCGAGACCTGGCCTACGGCCGGATCCCGGGTTGCAATAGCAGTCGCCTCCATCTCTGCCCAGTATGTCTTAACACGGGCAAGAGCCATCCACGCACCCGCTATGCACGCCGACCTCTTTACAGCGTCGATATGCGGCACAGCACCAAGGAATCGTTGCACTAAACCAAAATAACTATTCCGCCTTGGTCCCTTCGGCCAAAGATGATCCACGACAGACCTCATGGCAAGTCTGGACAACCTATGGAGCTCGGCCCACTCGTCCATCTGTTCATTTAACAGCAGCGGACGCGTTGGAGCACTGAACTGCGACCATAACAACCTTTCCAGTTCATGATCTTTCTGATCTTTGAAAAACTCAGTCGCATCAGCAACACTCATTGCCAAGTCCAAGTACACATCTGCAACACTCCATAATTGATCCAGAGGGGCATACTTTGGATCTCCGAACTTCGTCCGCAACAAAAAGGGCTTCCCAGCCGTGATATCTTCGGCTTGACGGAGCTCCTCCTTCGCCGCTCTGATTTTAGAGCAGGTTTCGTTGGCTGCTTCTACGGCTTTCTTCAGGTCAGCCGCTTTTGCTTGGCTTTCCTTTTCAAGAAGCTCATATCGGTCGGCGGCATCTTTTAGCTCAACAGCCATCTTGGCTATTTTATCTTCACTCTAGCGATGAGCAGCCTGTTCGGCTCTTAACTCTTCGACCGCCTTTAGGGCGGCCGCATCACTTCTCCTAGCTTGTTCCTTGGCTCGGGCAAGTTCCGCCCGAAGGGTCTCCACGGCGGCAGCTCCATCTGCAGTCACAGCATATTGTAGATACTAGCATCATGCTCCTCTTAATATTTGTTGACCGCCCGAAAATACATACCCTATGCCTCATCAAGCCGCTTGTTCACAAGCGCAATGTCGGCATCTGTCGCGTCAAGCTGCCGGCTCAGTCCGGCAAACTCAGCAGTCCGGCCAGCCACCGGACCCTCAGCCGCCTGCACATGAAAGCAGCGTGATCATTACCTAGGACTATGATCCTCTGTTTGCCGCCTCTGGAGAGCAACCAGAGTCTCAGGGGCTACTATCTGTATAGAGCATACCTAGCGTGTGCGGTACCGTCTTGCAATATATATATATATATATATATATATATATATATATATATATTACTTTGCGTACCTCAAAGCCTCTTAGCAGGCTCATAAAAGATTCATGCAACCCACTTTTGGCAGATGAAATCCTCTCAACCACCATACCCATTAAAGTATGATGCGCCTCTGAGATAGCCGCTTGATCCAAAAGACCCATCAATGCGTCCAGTTGTGCATCGGACAGTCCCGGACTCTTTCTGTTGCTCTCCTTAGGAGTCGAATACTCCGGACTTCGGGTGGCCGAAGGGTTACCTTCTGGCCTTGGCGGATCAGGAGAAATCCTCCGTGACGACACCTCAGGGCCGTCCACCCCAGGAGCCGAGGAGACAGGGGGAGGCGTTTCGCTCTCCATCATCTCCAGAAGAAGATCCCCAGAAGACGAACTCTGTCGAGAAGGGCTACGAGCCGGACTGCAAGATATATGTCTCGGTTATTGTCCTCCGAGATAAAGCAGGATATATTTACCAAAGTACTCTTGTTCACTTACAGCTCGCTGGAGGGCTGGCCCCCTTGCGGGCGTTGTGCGGTAAGGACGCCCTCCGGGGCAGGGCCCCCTGGCAAAGGTTTCTTCCCTCGTTTGGAAACCTTCGTTTCCGAGTCTTCAGAGGCGGTCCTTTTCCTTCCTTGGGGAGAGGGGATTTTAGATTCTTCTCCCAGATTATCCTCCTTCGCAGAGACACTAATTCCCCCGGTTTGGATGAGTAATGTGTGAAGCCCTCTTTCGGCTTCTTTATTCCTCCCTTTATCTTCCCCTCATGGCACTTGATAAGGTGCGTGCTCAAGCATCCTGGCTAGTACAGGATCCGGTGAGCCTTCGGGAAGGGGGGCCGAACACCTGATCCTCTCTGCCTTTCTTATCCAGTCCTGGCCGAGAGCGATTTTTTTCAGAATGATGTTGTGACAAATAAAAAAACAGCATGTTCGGCCGCAGAATTACTTACGTGGGTATCTAGATGGTTGTAGTTGAGACCCGCATCCTCGGTGGTGTCCGGACACTTTATTCGTGATCCGAAGAACAATCCATACATCTCTTCGAGTGTCACGCCGAAGAATTGTTGAATAGTTCGCGGTCCTTCCGGGTTGAACTCCCACATACGGAGAGATCGACGTTGGCATGGCAGGACTCGATGAACTAGCATCACTTGCATTACCTTGACAAGACTGAAATCCCTCTTGAGGAGATCTCGGATGAGACTTTGCAATGTCAGCACGTCACTAACTGGCCCCCAATCCAGCCCCTTGTTGACCCATGACGCCAGTTGTGGCGGGGGCCCCGAGCGGAAGGCGGGGGCAGCTGCCCATTTTGTACCTCGAGGAGCTGTGATGTAAAACCACTCCCGCTGCCATAAGTTGGACACCTCCGGGAAGGAACCCTTTGGCCATAGAGCATCGGTGCCTTTGCTTATTATGGCACCTCCGCATTCTACGTGTCGCCCATCGATCGTCTTCGGCTTCACATTGAAGGTCTTGAGCCATAAGCCGAAGTATGGGGTGATGCGGAGGAAGGCCTCACACACGACGATAAATGACGAGATGTGAAGGATGGAATCTGGAGCTAGATCGTGGAAATCGAGCCCGTAATAGAACATAATCCCTCTAACAAAGGGGTCAAGACTAAAGACTAGCCCTCGGAGGAAGTGTGAAACAAATACGACACTCTCGTGGGTTCGGGAGTGGGGATGACCTGCCCTTGAGCAAGCAGCCTGTGAGGGATTTCGATGGTCAGATACCTGGCTTCCCTTAGCTTCTTGATGTCCTCCTCTGTGATAAAGGAGGCCATCCACCAACCTTGAAGGTTGGATCCGGACATGGTTGAAGGTCCGAAGCGCTTATCCTGACCCTTGGGTGTTGGAACTCGAGGTGGGGGAAGGGAAGGATCGAGCGCGAGAAGAAAAGGACAGGTCTTGGCCCCTTTATAAAGGGGGTGAATATCAAGCGTCCTCCGCGTGGCTGTTTGGAACTTGCCTAAAATCGAGGAGTCATACTAACAAGCACGATTGGGTTACCCACACCCGTATTGATGAGAATCACATGATAAGGGGAACACGATCTCTGCTTCGACAAGACGTGCCAATAAAACTGCCTCGCAACATGTGCAGTGGCAGGCTGGGAAAAACGGTTTGTAATGACCGGACCACGGCAGGATGTCACGTTATGAAAAGTTTTCAGCAAATTAGATTTGTGGAATATTATACTCTCTACGGTGGTATGTGGAATTTATTTTATAGAGCCGGACACATTCCTTGTGTTCAAAATCTTCTATGGAGTATTTGGAGAAGGAACCCGCCTTGCAATGCCGAAGACAGTTTGTGCGCCGGACTCATCGTCATTGAATCCTGGTTCAGGGGCTACTGAGGGAGTCCTAGATTAGGGGGTCCTCGGACAGCCAGACTATATACTTTGGTCGGACTGTTGGACTATGAGGATACAAGATTGAAGGCTTCGTCTCGTGTTCGGGTGGGACTCTCCTTTGCGTGGAAGGCAAGCTTGGCGATTCGGATATGTAGATCTCCTTCTCTATAACCGACTCTGTGTAACACTACCCCCCTCTGGTGTCTATATAAACCAGAGGGTTTAGTCCGTAGGACAAGAACAATCATAATCATAGGCTAGCTTCTAGGGTTTAGCCTCTACGATCTCGTGGTAGATCAACTCTTGTAATACTCATATCATCAAGATCAATCAAGCAGGAAGTAGGGTATTACCTCCATTGAGAGGGCCCGAACCTGGGTAAACATTGTGTCCCCCTCCTCCTGTTATCATCAGCCTTAGACGCACAGTTCGGGACCCCCTATCCAAGATCCGCCGGTTTTGATGCCGACAGCGCCCCCCCCCTAGGCCGGCCTCCTCCTCCCCCTCCTTTATATATGTGGGCAGGGGGCACCCCAAAGGTACAACAGTTGTTTCTTAGTCGTGTGTGGTGCCCCCCTCCATAGTTTACTCCTCCGGTCATAGCGTCGTAGTGCTTAGGCGAAGCCCTGCGCGGATCACATCACCATCACCGTCACCACGCCGTCGTGCTGTCGGAACTCTCCCTCGACCCTCTACTGGATCAAGAGCTCGAGGGATGTCATCGAGCTGAACAAGTGCTGAACACAGAGGTGCCGTACGTTCGGTACTTGGATCGGTTGGATTGTGAAGACATTCGACTACATCAACCGCGTTAACCTAACGCTTCCGCTTTCGGTCTACGAGGGTACGTGGACACACTCTCTCCGTCTCGTTGTTACGCATCTCCTATATAGATCTTGCATGATCGTAGGAAATTTTTTGAAATTGCATGCTACGTTCTCCTTCACCTCAGGCATGGCTGGAAGACCTTTGCATGTGCCCACAGCTTGGCGGCGGGGCACATTCTCCATTTCAAGCTAATGGACACCACCTTGCTCTCCGTCAAGGTCTTCAGGCGTTAGGGTGCTCGTTTAGGGTGTTGCGTGGAAAGCTCGACCGACAACGAGAGCTCCTCCTCAAGCGATAGCGATGAGGAGGACAATGACGGCGATGATGACGCCGCCAATGGAGGGGACGATGGCTCCGACTCCGGTTGATCGCCAGCCGTACCATCACTGTCAGCAAGACGTATGCGACACCACACCTGCATCTCCTCCCTGGCAAGGTGATCTGCCGAGGCGTTGGATGTGGGGGTGCGGATAGTGCCTCCGGCTCCCCCAGTAGCCTTCCAGCTGGACCCCGGCAGACCTCCTCGTGGCCTTCGGCTTCGTTCGCCTACCGCGTCTTGCTGGACCCGGTGGCGGTGACCAGGGGGTCCCTCCATCGCTCTCTTCACCATCACCTTCGTTGGCGGCCTCCCGATCTTGTCAGGCTCCTTGCCCTGGGGCCTGACGGGGTGAGGCTAGGCTTCTGCCCAGGCGCTCCTTTTGTCCTCTTCACCTCCCCCTATAGCTCCTAGGAGGATAGGGACAAGAAAGGGATTACCGGGCACTTATCTTTTTTGAGTCTAAAATGTGTAGGCATTTGCCAAACCTTGGTCCAAAATATGTAATCTCCTTTATCCATGTTTGTGTCATGTAAGATTTGTACTTGCTTATCCGCATATTAATGAAAAAAGACAAGCCTTGCCGGGTACTTGTGCATGTACCATGTCCAAGCAGAGGTGAGATGCCTCTATACGTTTAAGTAAACAAGTTTTCTCCGGCAAGCTATCCTATAGGTGCCTTCCATTTGTTGATGCGGGGCTTGGCCTGCCGGGCACAAACTATGGAAAGGAACCTGCTCCTCGTCAAACCTCCTCCGTAAAAGGCCACTACAACCACCTTGACCGAAGCAACGTTCAGAACATAGGATGGGAGCACCTATGCTTCGAAGGTGATGAGGTTTTCATATGCACAAGTTTTCACTTTACAGAACATATATGGATAAGAAGGAACTTATCTGTTTGGCTTGCCGGGGACCGATATGTAGGCTTGTCTTCATTTCTTCTCTTCGGGACTGCGTCCACGGAAAGAACCCTGCAGCTTAGTGCAGATGAAAACAAAGCAAAATATGATCTTGTCTACATGATCATGCTATGCTCATGATATGCTTATGCATGCATGCATGTTTTAGAGAGGCCCCAACGCTTCGTTTATTTATCTACTGCTCAGGGTCTGCGCCTGGCTTTGTATAAAGGGTTACATGCATCATCAGCAAGGCTCGTACAAAAGGGTGGCGGATGGGGCAGGGCCCGGCAGCCGCGCCTTATGGTTAGAACTTACAAAGATACTCAATGTTCCATGAGTTTTGCACCATGATGCCATCCTCGGTCTCCAGACGGACGGTGCCAGGTCTGGTGACTCATACCACCCGGTAAGGGCCCTCCCACTTCGGCGTCAACTTTTTGGAACCCTTGGCGGGTTGAACACGTCTAAGGACAAGGTCACCTTCCTCAAGGCTTCGGGCATGGACTCTGCGGCTGTGATAGCGACGCAGGGCCTGCTGGTATCGTGCAACATGTACAACAGCCCGGCGACGGTTCTCCTCAAGTAGCACAGCGTCATCACGCCGGTGTTGTTCGTGTGCTACTTCTTCATAGGCAAGTACTCGAGGTGACCCGTATATGAGTTCCGTGGGGAGCACTGCTTCTGCCCCATAGACTAGGGAGAAGGGAGTCTGGCCGGTAGCTCGATTTGGTGTCGTGCGGAGGGACCAAAGAACCACCGGCAGCTCGTCGATCCATCGCCTGCCACAATTTTGCAGCCTATCAAATGTTCTTGTCTTGAGTCCTCATAGCACTTCAGCGTTTGCCCTCTCAGCTTGTCCGTTGCTTTTGGGATGGGCAACAGAGGTGAATGAGACCTTGCTTCCAAGGGCATGAACGTATTGCATGAAGGCGCGGCTTGTGAATTGGGTGCCATTGTGAGTGATGACTCCGGCGGGTACTCCAAAACGGCATACCAATCCCTTCAAGAACATGATAGCTGACTATGCAGTCGCCTTCCTCACGGACTCCACCTCCGGCCACTTTGTAAACTTATCGATAGCAACGTACAAGAATTTGGACTTTTGTACTTTTGTACACTCATACGCGCGAGCTGCTCTTGTCCCGAGGCGACCTTGCCGGGCTAGAGCACCACGTCTCCACTACGGTCCCCTCATTAATCCACCAAAGCAGGAGTACGGTTTTACGGCTCGCGGCAGCCCGAACCTAGGTAAAAACTGCCTGTGTCATCACCGCCGTGCTGCTCTACAGTCTCCGCTCTTTATGCAACGCGCCCTTCCTCCTTGTCGAACCACAAAGGGGCTGATGGCCCCATAGGTGGCCGTGTTATACCATGACACTAGTCACCTTGTGGTTGTCCTTGATCACGCCTCGTGGGCGTCCCACTCCTGCCCCGGCATGTCAGACATGCTGACACAGAAGAGTGCGTTACTCAAAAAAAAAGAGCAAGTGCAAGATCTCCTTTCGTCTTTCTGTTTGACGATGGAGATGCACCTGCTTGCTAAAAATTCTGGGAGACAAGAAAAGTGAAAGTAACTGCATGGACACACATGCACGTATACGTAGCTGAACATTTCCATAAGACTACGTGCACAGTATTGTTGGATGCATTACCCGCAGTAGTACATGCATATCATATCGATCAACATATCTTGCCTCTTTTTTCATCACTACCATGAAGAGCTACAAAAGCCACAGTACTATCTGGCAAGCAAAAAATAAAGCTCCTGCATGGCATGGCATGGACATGTGCACGATGCAGTGGTATGTGTAGAAAGCATGCATGATTCACACCCTTTAATTCGTTTCTTCCCTAACTGTCTGGCTACTAGTACAGCTCAATCTTACCACTACAGAAAGAAGAAGAAGAGCCCTTTTGATTGCCCTAAACATGAGACACATTTCCACTAGAAAACGCTTGCTTTTCATTGGAGATCGACCTAGGTACTCCTACCTATCTTTAGCTCCTCCTTTCCCCTGCCACCCGACACCCACCTTCAACAGCCAAAGATGGTTTTGGGGCCATCCTAATGATAAATTAACTAGTAAAGTAATTCTAATTCTTGCCGAAGGCGATGGATCGATCAGGCTACAGTTGACGCCGACAGCTCTTCAGCTCCGGCGTTGGTGCGGCCGCCCTAGGGTGAAGTCAAGGTTCGGCGCGCTTGCGCTGGACGTCGTCTCTGACAGGCAGGAGTTGATGTCTGATAGGATCTCTAGGCTCTTTGACTGCATATGATCCTGCATCCACGTTAACAATTAGTCTCCCATCTGTTTGAACTTTGACGCGTCCACACTATTTGTTGCTATTTATGCTAACGGAAACAGGTTAATTAGCTGATTTACCTTGAAAGATTGCATGCTTTCGTTGTTGGAATCACAAGGAAAGCCTGACCAATCCTCCTCCCTGCACATATATCCCGCACCAACAAGTGCAACTCAAGTTAGTACTACTTTTCTATCCATTTCCCAGAAATATGACAAGAAAATGTGGGGGCAAGTCAATACAAGTTGTTCTGCCAACAAACAACGCCTTTGTAATTACTAACAGCAGGCATGGGTGCACAATGAGGTCATAGTTGAAGCATTTATTTGTCTAGGTCTAGGAGCTCCATGACAAAACCATTGCTTGTCTCCATGAGAGTAGCTACGGTACTTTATGATGATATTAACAAAAGGGGTTGCCCCCCTGTTCCATTAAATATGAAACCATCAGAGTTACCGCATTCAGGCCAGCTTAAGTAGCATGCCAGGCCGAGTAAAACGGACAGACCAAGCGGCTGTTCCAAAACATTAGGGCGCAATGTACAAATTGGTACTCCCAATTCGTCCTGGATACGTATCACATTTACCTGGAACTGATTCTAATGCAGGGTTTACAAAAACAGCCGGGATGAGCATGCGGGTAAAAGAGGCATTTTTTTACTGGCCAAACTAAAGTATAGCAAAGCCCTCCTAAGTCAAAGAGAGCACATGACAGTGTGAGGTGACATCAATTGAAAGGCTAGCTCGCTTAATCCACGAATTTTTCTTAAACCAATTGTCTTTACTAGTAGGAGTAGTAGTTTTTACATATGGAGCAGGCACATAATGTGAGAACTAGTTCTCCTGCTGATAGTTTTATCAGAACTACTACTACTAGGGATTACTACTACATAAAAATTATCAACACAGGCTCAGACAATTAATTAAGCTATATATAATGTGATTGTGCGATGCCTACCTTGAGGAGCTATTCCACAGGGCACCACCATGAGTGGCACCGGCGCCGATGCTCCTGTCATCATCATTTGCAGCTAACCTTCCATTCCGTGTGGCCGCTGCCAGTGCCTCCGGCCTACCGCCGCCTCGCAGATCAAGCAAGTTGTCGTCGCAAATCTCGCCAGCCGACCCGTTCTCGAAGCCGTCAGCCTGATCTGCTTAACATGGAACACACATCAAGAACGGAATAAAATGGAAGGCTGGAGCAGGTTTAAGTTGGCATCTATATATTCCAAAGGGAGCAAATGAAACCATTACTAGTATCAATCACACATTATGGACATGCATGTACTATTCACCTGACGAAGCTGCCGGCCTTTCGGTATTCTTCACAGTCCTGTACATCTGCAGCAACGAAGTAAAAGAAAAGACACTCATGTAATTTAGCATCTGACTTTATCATTATCTCGAAAAGTCTAACTTAACATTTACTAGCTGACCAGAGAGATCAAATCATGAAGAATCTTACTACTAGTTGGCAAATCATAAGATTTGCAGCTGTGCAAGAGATCGATATATCATGGCTGCTGTGCTGCCTGCTGGCCTAGTCTAGCTAGCCGCAAGATTTGACATGACTGCTTAAGAGGGCTGGTAAAACCAATCGAGGAGGAGAAGAAAGGAACCCACCTTCACATTCGCACTGTACAGTTGATCATGTGTGTGATGTGCGTGCCTGCCAGCTAGAGCTAGTAGGTTAGGCCGGTTAGCTAGCTAGTATGTCATGCCATATGCTATGGATGTGAAACCCCACGCCCACAGCATGGAGGACTTGACCTAGCTGTGCAAAGGAGGAGAAGTTTCCATGATATTACAAGAGATGCAGAACAAGACAGGGGTGCCACTGTTGCTGCTTAACCACATCTGCCTCTCTCTCTCTCTCTCTCTCTCTCTCTTTCGCTCTCTCTCTGCCTTTATTTCTTCCTTTCACTTTGATCGGTTGCATGCATGTGGGCTGGTACAGCATTGAGCAGTGTATGGTAGTAACTAGCACTGCTACGGCAAAGCAGACACAGGAGAGGAGAGAGACCCAGGAGAGATGCACAGATCCATGTCCTTTCCATCTCTCATCTTAGTCTCACTTAAGGGGATTAGCAGTTCAATCAAACTTAGTGAACGAGTAACTAGTTAAAGGGGCATTAATAAGTGTTTAATGCGTGAGTGGTAAGGTTTATGAACATGGGTTACCTGCAAGTGAGATTTCACATGAGCTAGGGTGAGATCCTTCACATCCATGAGTTCAAGAACTGACTTCGGCGTCGCCCCTGAAATTTTACATCGCCACAACAAGATTAGGCAAAAGCAACCTTTTTTCTTCCACAAGAAGTCGTTTGGCCAATATAATGGCGATCGAGAGGGATAGGCAAGGTAGCCAGTACGTACTCTCGTGGCCGCCGAGAAGCTCCACGGCGTGGACAAAGCGGGAGTGGAGCGAGGACGTCCACCGCATGCGAGGCGCGCGTGCGGCGCGCTTCGGCGCCGGGAAGCCGACGAGGCGCGCGCCACACCCACCGACGCCGCGGCGCCAGGCGCCGGCGACGTGGCACGGGTCGCAGTAACACGGTGCGGTGGCCGGGGCTGAGGGGCCGCCGTGCGGAGGCGGGGGCGGGAACGGCGTCGGGTAGAGCGGCACGCCCCGTATGGGCCGCAGCATGGCGCCGTCGGGGACGGGGTGGTGATGGTAGTACAGACCGCCGTGCCCCGGCGCGCCGGCGTGGTGGGGTGGCAGAGGCATAGGTGACATGGGAAACGGAAGCTGCAACGACGCCGCCATGGCCGGGTCCCCGCCTATGTTGCCGCTACTCGGGGGGCCGAAGAACCTCCCGCCCATGGCGCGATGGTGATCGTGGCCGTGTGCACTCGCGGGGAGACCGATCTGGAGGGATAGATCCGGCTGGGAAGGGAAGAGCTCCATTGCGCACTCTCTCTCTCCTTCCCCCAAGCAGATTGGTTGTGTGTTGTGTGTGTCTTCTCTTCTGGGGAGCTCTCTCTCCTTTTCTCTCTAGTTCCCTTGTTTTTGCAAGGTGTGAGGGTTGAGGTAGAAGGATGGACAGTCCACTTTGAAGGAGTGGAAGAGAGAGAAAAAGACAGGCCCGGGGTAGAAATGTAAATAGTGGTTTTGGGGAATATGTGAGGAATAGTGCTTTGTCTGTTTGAGAGAGAGAGAGGCGGGGCAGCTGAAGCCTGCAGTAGTTATGGAGGGCAAAGTGAAGTTTCCCAGAAAGGGTGGGGGTTTGTGTGATGAGTTAATGATGATGCATGGCATGGGATTCTCACGGTTTGGGCAATTGACAAGAGATAGTATATATGAGAACGAGGAAAGGTTCCAAGCGCCGGCGACGTGGCACGGGTCGCACTAACACGGCGCGGTGGCCGCCGTGCGGAGGCGGAGGTACAGCTGCGCGCGCCCCGTATGGGCCGCATCATGCCGTGCCGCCGTCGTGGACGGGGTGGTGATGTAGTACAGACCGCCGTGCCCCGGCGCGCCGGCGTGGTGGGGCGGCATGTGAACGGCAGATGCTCTTTATTTTGTTTAGGGCCAGATCCTACTTCTCCAAACAAAATAAAAAACAAATCAAAGACCTACCACCGTATATATGAAAGCTTTGAATTCAAAAGAAGACAATATGTGCTTACGTACAGTGTTTCTCGCACAAGAAATCTTTTAGCACGAAACTATCACCGACGAGCACATGACTTTGGTTCATATCACATAACATCATTGTGAACTCTTACCTGGTTTCTCGCACGGTTTAGGTAGTTTATTTGGCTAACTTGTTTAAGCCATCTTCAAAGCGGATCCTTGAACCGTCCGCAACCGTCCGGATGGCGTGTTTCGAACGTGTTTAGCCATCCAACACGGGTCTGTATTGGTCCGTCTATTGGTCCAGACGCATTTTTTCTTGCAAAGTCAAAACAAACTTTGGGGGTTTTGTAGGAGTCCGAACAGCAGCCACATAGGACTGCGACATCCCCGGCTCACACAAAACCCCTTCCAGACCCCACCCGTCCATCCACCCATCTTTCTCTGCATTCGGTTTCTCTCTTGCATCCGCTACTGTTCCACCACCCTGACCGCACCGCCATACCCTTGCTGGAACTCGTCGACTCCGTCTCCTCCAATGCTACACCCGGTCCTCGCCGCAATGTCTAAAGTAAGAGGGTGACCAGGTTTGCTCCAATCTCTTGATTGCATGCATTGGAGATGGAAAACTGCCGAAAAGTTCTACAAGGGCAATATCAGGGTCATGTTAAGAAGCCCACCATCATTTTTGAAGCAGCCGCATCACAGGGTCTTTGGATTTAGCACGCTTTCTTTGGCAATCCAGGGTCTGACTATGGCATCAATGTGCTTCAGCGATCACCATTGTTTGGCAGGTTTGCTGAAGGGAAAGGTCATCCTTGCCATTATACTATCAATGGCCATGAATACAACATGGGCTACTATCTGGTTGTCGGTATCCATCCTCCATGGGCTACCTTTTTAAGACCACCTCCGACGCAGTAGGTCAAAAAAGAAATCTCACAGAAGCAATTAGAAAGGATGTTGAGGGGCCATTTGGAGTTCTACTGGCACGTTTTGCAGTTGTTCATGGACCTGCTAAATAATGGGATCCAGAGACCTTGTAGAAGGTGATAACATGTTTTGTGATCACGCACAACATGATAGTCGAGGATGGGGGTGAGGATGCCGTCATAGGTCTTGAATTTGAGAACATGGGTGATAATATCGAACTTCCAGACCCGAATCCGCCACATTTGATGAGTTTCTTAAAATGTGTCAACAAATTTGGCATTGGGCAACTCATAAGCAACTGAAGTAAGATTTCATTGAGTATCTGTGGGCCGTACAAGGGGACAACATTGTTGGAGTGTAATATTTAAATTAGAACTACTGCTGCATTTGAACATTTTTTAGCTAAACTGGAACTAGATATGCGGCTATTTTGAGCATGCAGATGTATGAGAACTTTAAGAAATAATTGGGGCGGATGTATGCGGCTAGCTTTGGATGTCCGACTCTGGCATCCGTGTTCGTGGACGGATGTGGTGTCTGTTTTGCAGGTCGGCGTTGGAGATGCCCTTAGGGCATCTGTAGCCATCCTCCAAAACTCAAATATGGGGGCAAACTTTTTAGTTCGGGGAAGTAATGTAACACCCTCTATGCGGTTATATCTCCCACGTGTCGAAGCACGACTTAGAGGCATAACCGCATTGAAAGCAATGTCGCAAGTGAGGTAATCTTCACACAACCCATGTAATACATAAGGGAAAGAGATACATAGTTGGCTTACAATAGCCACTTCACACAATTACATGAATAAAGCATTACATCACACAAATACAATCAAGGTCCGACTACGGAACCAAAATAAAAGAAGAACCCCAAATGCGACAAGGTCCCCGATCGACCCCAACTGGGCTCCACTACTGATCAACTAGAACGAAACAACACAAAGGACAAGATCTTCATCGAGCTCCTCCTGAGCTTGGTTGCGTCATCTGCACGGTCTCATCGGCACCTGCAAGCTGGTTTTGGAAGTATCTGTGAGCCACGGGGACTCAACAATCTCGCACCCTCGTGATCAAGACTATTTAAGCTTATGGGTAAGGTAAAGGTATGAGGTGGAGCTGCAGCAAGCGACTAGCATATATGGTGGCTAACATACGCAAATGAGAGCGAGAAGAGAAGGCAAAGCACGATCGAGAAACTATGATCAAGAAGTGATCCTAGAACAACCTACATCAAGCATAACTCCAACATCGTGTTCACTTCCCGGGCTCCGCCGGAAAGAGACCATCACGGTTACACACGCGGTTGATGCATTTTAATTAAGGTCAACTTCAGGTTTTTTTACAACCGGACATTAAAAAATTCCCATCTTCCCATAACCGCGGGCACGGCTTTCGAAAGTTCAAATCCCTGCATGGGTGTCCCAACTTAGCCCATGACAAGCTCTCACGGTCAACGAAGGATATACCTTCTCCCGAGACATTCCGATCAGACTCGGTATCCCGGTTCTACAAGACACTTCGACAAGTTAAAACAAATCCAGCAACACCGCCCGAATGTGCCGACAAATCCCGATAGGAGCTGCACATATCTCGTTCTCAGGGCACACTCAGATGAGACATCCTACGAGTAAAAGCAAACCTCAAGTTGCCCCGAGGTGGCCCCGCAGTCTGCTCGGTCGGACCAACACTCAGAGGAGCACTGGCCCGGGGGGATTAGAATAAAGATGACCCTTGAGTCTGCAGAACCCAAGGGAAGGTGGTAGGTTGTTAGTGCAAATGGTAAAACCAAGGTTGGGCATTGCTGGAGGAGTTTTATTCAAGGCGAACTGTCAAGGGGTTCCCATTATTACCCAACCGCGTAAGGAACGCAAAATCTGGGAACATAACATCGATATGACGGAAACTAGGGCGGCAAGAGTGGAACAAAACACTAGGCAAAAGGCCGAGCCTTCCACCCTTTACCAAGTATATAGATACATTAATTAAATAATATATATTGTGATATCCCAATAGGTAACATGTTCCAACAAGGAACAACATCTCCATGTTCCAACAAGGAACAAACTTCAATCTTCACCTGCAACTAACAACACTATAAGAGGGGCTAAGCAAAGCGGTAACATAGCCAAACAACAGTTTGCTAGGATAAGGTGGGTTAGAGGCTTGGTTCAATAATATGGGAGGCATGATAAGCGAGTGGTAGGTATCGCAGCATAGGCATAGCAAAAGAGCAAGCAACTAGCAAGCAAAGATGGAAGTGATTTCGAGGGTATGGTCATCTTGCCTGAGATCCCGCAAGGAAGAAGAACGAGTCCATGAAGAAGACAAATGGACGTAGATGAACGGGTCCTCACAAACGCGACGTTATCGGAACCAACCCGAAGAATCAACACCGGAAAGAAGCAAGCACCATAGTAAACAACCAACACATAGACATGGCATGATGCACAATCAAGTATGATGCATGTCCGGTTTAATGAAGCATGGCATGGTAAAGTGCACAAACAACCCTACAAATTAAGTGGGGCTCAATATGCAACGGGTTGCATATTGACGAAACACCACATCAAGTTATTTAGTTCGATCTCGTTTATGTACCCAACAATATTAAATGTTGTTAAACATGGCAAGAGGGTGAAGCAAAGTAAAACTACCTATCTAGTCAAGTTTAAATGAGGCCGGAAGCAACAAACAACACTTCCAGAAAATCCCCATATGCATTTATTAGGTTTGGTACTGTTCTGCCCTAAACCATATTTTAGAGTTGTTAAACATGCCAAGTAAGGCTACCATGTTAAACTAGGCATTTTCCACCCCATTTAATATAAAGTTTATTAAATTCGGAGTTACGGTTATTTAGTTATGAAATAAAGCATTTTAACATGGCATAGGAGAAAATTTAAGCAAACAGCATTTTAAGCAATTTAAACATGGATGAAAAAGACATATTATGAAACTAGACAAACTTCTAAGCAACTTCCATATTAAGTTTGTTTTAATCCGATGCACGGTTTGTGAGTTATTATATGCATGTTGTCTAGGGACTTTTCTGTAAAACAACAGTTTTCTGGAAAAATAGCTAAATTGCAGCAGCAGGAAAAAAACACAATGGGCTGAAACTGGTTGGCCCAAAGGTGCACAGGGGAGGCTGGGGCTGCTCACCCAGCTGGGCTCAGCCCAGATCAGATGAGGCCGGAGGCGGGCTGGGCTTTGTGCGCAAACCTGGGCCGTTCGGGGCATGGCCCACCTGGAGGTGCGTGAGGAGGCGGCCCAGGGGGTGTGGACGAGCAGGCCGGATCTGCAGCGCTGGGCCATGAAGCGAGACGCGCCAGGAGGGCGCTGGACTTGGGATCGGGACGAGGCCCAGCTGGATCCACGCGACGAGGAGTCAACGCGGGGCGCGGCTTCGTCGTCCTCCTCTTGAATGGAGGCAGCGCAGCGACGGGGTCCTGGACTTGGCAGCGGGGAGCCCCATCGTCGAAGGGGAATGGCAGGACGGTGGTGGATCTCCATGTTCTCGGGCGGCCATGGCGGCAGGGGACTTCGTGCGGCCGAGGTGGACTTGGGGCTCCGGCGGAAGGAACTTGAGGTGCAGGGCGAGGTGAACGGCGGCAGGAGGTGGCTGGATCCAGGCATGGAGGTCGTCGGGCTCTCATTCCCTGCCGGATCAAAGTGGAGGCAGGCCAGCGGACTTGGAGCTCCAGGCGGTGGCGGCTTCCTTTGGTTCCCCTGCCCAAGGCGAGGGAGAGAGGGAGAGTTACGGGGAGAGGCAGGAGGCAACGAGAAGAAACAGGAGCGAGGAGGAGCGACGGGGAGGTCCTGGCCTGATGGCGGCAGAGCTGCTCACGGACGAGCTGCGGCTCTGGGTGATCCTGCTCGGGCCCAACCGCGGAGGGGAGTGGGGATGGATTGAGAGGAGGAGGAGCTCGCTGGCTGGGTTTTTGGTGAAAACGAGGAGGAGATGGATTTGGTTCGAGCGATGGGGATCCCGATGTTGGGGAATGAGTGCGGCGGCGGCTGGGAGGATCCCTAGAATTTAGGGATTTGGTCTGAAATTAGACTAGGGATGGACTATAAATATACATCACGTATTAGGTTAGGGGCTATCTCGACCCTACGATCACAATCGGACGATTCCGGATAAAATAGCAGGGAGTCCAAAAAAAGAAAACAGTGATGTTTTGCAGACGTTCGGGGATGATCCGGACACAACGGTAACGACTGTCCGGGTCGGGTCCGGGACAGTTTCAAACACGCGCGAGGGGTCGATGCACTGTGCAAAGAGGGGGGTAGGATGGGCCTAGGTTGTGTAGGAGAGGTCTCCGGCAGAGAAGAGAGAGACGGAAAAGCAGCCTGGCAAGGTTTTCGGAGACCGAAAACGTCCGACGTGTGCCCGGCTATAATGCCGCTATAGTTTAACGGTTGGGCTATCAAACGAACTCCGAATGCGATGAAACTTGACAGGCAGTCTATCTACACTATAATAAGACCACACGTCAACTCTCATCCCATTCCGAGAACATTTTCTGGCCACTTATAAAATAATATTTCAGACGTGTCGCGGGCGCGTGCAAGTGTGTCTGGTCTCAGAACGGACAACGGACGGAACTGGGGGAACCCGGACGGATGCAAGTTTCAAAAACATGATGATGCAATGCACATGATGACATGATGAAATGCAACACGCAAGCAAAAGACATGGCAACAGCAGCGAATAACTGGAAGACACCTGGCACATCGGTCTCGGGGCGTTACAAGTAAGCATTATGTAAACCATCCCCAAATGTTTAATCCCCCCAAAAGTAGCTTTCATTGCCCATATTTTCTTAGTCCTACCCACAACTAGGCCAGGAGTGGCAACTTCCTCAATAAAAATGTGGTAGAGCTTGCGTGCATCGGCACCCAACCTGCCCCGTCGCCACTAGCAACCCACGGACAACACCGCCCATGCCCCCCCCTCTGTGGCCTAGCATCCCTCCTCCACCCATCTGCGGAGAGATTCTGATGAACTTTGTTTTTCACCTTTTTCCTCTTTGTCATCGTCTTTGGCATGACGAAGTTTCTCACTTGCTTCCCCAGTCCGATGGCCCTCGTCCCTGGCCTCGTGCAAGGCGCCACCACACGTGGAGGAGCACCTACAAAGAAACAAATCACATCCACGCCATCGTGCCACAAGGCAAAGGAAGATGAGAAGAACCCATTCAGACGAAGAAGTGCCCAAATCTTGCTACTTGGCTATGTTCTCTAGCTCGCTAGAGCGCCCCATTGGCGGCTCATATGGAAGACATGGGCCCAGATGCACATTCACATCTTCAGTTGGTCGGGAACCCTATATCGGTATTGTACTACCAACCATCTTGCCTGCCATAGCCTACCACACCATGCGACTTGTATCCTCTGTGATCAGGGTATGGAGTACATGCACCACCTACTCATTGCATGACCACTCTCTCGCAAGGTTCGACATCATATTCTCGACTGGTGTAGGGTGACAGTTGTCGTGGGAAAACACAGCCACCTATGGGACCAACGGCCCCTTATGGTTCGGCAGGGGGGAAGAGCACATTGCACAAAGAGCGGAGGGCGCAGAGCTGTTGGGGAACGTAGCATGGAATTTCAAAATATTCCTACGATAACGCAAGATCTATCTAGGAGATGCATAGCAACGAGAGGGGGGAGTCTGTCCACGTACCCTCGTAGACCGAAAGCGGAAGCATTTGTTAATGCGGTTGATGTAGTCGAACTTCTTCTCGTTCCGACCGATCAAGCACCGAACGTACGGCACCTCCGAGTTCTGCACATGTTCAGCCGATGACGTCCCTCGAACTCTTGATCCAGCAAGTGTCGAGGGATAGTTTTGTCTGCACGACGGCGTGGTGACGGTGATGGTGAAGTGATCCGCGCAAGGCTTCTCCTAAGCACTACATGAATATGACCGGAGGCGTAAACTGTGGAGGGGGGCGCCGCACATGGCTAACAATGTTTGTTGTGTGTTCTAGGCGCCCCCTCCCCATGTATATATAGGTGGGAGGGGGAGAAGAGTAGCCTTGGGGCGCCCCAAGTAGGAGGAATCCTACTTGGGGGCCTCCTCCAATTCGGCCTCCCCCTTTCCTTATCTCCGGAGGGGTAAAGGAAAGAGGGGAGAGGGGAAAGGAAGGGGGAACCATATTCCCTCTATTTCCTTTCCTCATCCCCTTTTCCTTTCTCCACTTAGGCCAGCTCATATGGGGGCGCACCAGCCCACTAGGGGCTGGTCTGTCCCACCCTTGGCCCAATAAGGCCCATATCTTTTCCGGGGGTGCCCGGAACCCCTTCCGGTGACCCGATACGAACTCGGTACCCCCGGAACACTTTCAGTGTTCGAATACTATGGTTCTATATATGAATCTTTACCTCTCGACCATTTCGAGACTCCTCGTCATGTCTGTGATCTCATCTGGGAGTCCGAACAACATTCAGTCACCAAATCATATAACTCATATAATACAAAATCGTCATCAAATGTTAAGTGTGCGGACCCTACGGGTTTGAGAACTATGTAGACATGACTGAGACACCTCTCCGGTCAATAACCAATAGCGGAACCTGGTGTAACGCCCCGAGACCGATGCGCCAGGTGTCTTCCAGTTATTCGTCGTCGTTGCCATGTCATTTGCTTGCGTGTTGCATTTCATCATGTCATCATGCGCATTTGCATCATCATGTTTTCAAAACTTGCATCCATCCGGGTCTTCCAGTTCTCTCCATCGTCCGTTCTGAACCCAGACACACTTGCACGCGCCCGCGGCATGTCCGAAATATTATTTTATAAGTGGCCAGAAAATGTTCTCGGAATGGGTTGAAAGTTGGTGTGCGGTGTTGTTTTGTTGTCAGTAGACTGCCTGCCAAATTTCATCGCATTCGGAGTCCGTTTGACGCCCCAATAGATAACTATATCGACAATATAGTCGGTCAAATCGTCGGACGTTTTCGGTCTCCGAAAACTACTGTCAGGCCTCTCTCTCTCTCTCTCTCTCTCTCTCTCTCTTCTCTCCCCTCAGCCCGAGGCCTTCTGCACAGCCCACCAGCAACCCACCTACTCCCCGTCCGCTCCGGACCGTCCGATAGCGATTGAACGGCTCCGAAACGGAGCAAAAACCCCAACCCTAAACCCCTGCCTATAAAAGGAAGGACCCCTTCCATTTTTGGCAGCCGCCAGCCCCTTCCCTTGTTTTCAGCGTGCCGCCACCACTTGTCACCTTCCAGCCGCCGCCTCCCACCTCAATTTCCGGCGCCGGCCACCCCTGCATCACCACTTGGCGCGCCCTGTGTGGCCAGCCGCCATCTGAGCGCCGCCCTCCACCAATCCTACGCAGTCACGTCACGCCCCGCCTTCCCCAGCACCGCCGCGGCCGACGGAAGCCCGCAGTCGGCCCGCCCCGGGCCGGATCAGGGCCCGACCACACCCCGAGCTGCGAGAGCCCTGTGCCCGAGCTTCCCTGCATCGCTGCCTCTCTGCCCCTTCATCGCCCGTCCTCGTCGTCCTGCACTCGTCGGCCACCGGAACCTCGCCGCCGGCGAGCACTTCGACAGCAGGCCAGTGCCGCCCTCACCTCCCTCTCTCTCCCTTCCCGTTCTCCTTCCTCTCCTCACCAGCTCTCTCCCTCCCTCTGTTGCCACAGGAAACCGCCGCCGTCGCCATGGACAAGCTCCACCTCGCTGGATCCCGCATCCCCGAGCGCCGTCGACCACCTCCGTCATCGGATCAGGAACACCCGTCCTCGGATCCGTCCATCCCTTTCATCCTCCGGCTCCCTATGCGTCGCGCCGCTGTCCCCATCGCCGGCAGCCATCGCGCCATGCTCCTTCCTCTGCTCGAGCAGAGGAGATGAGCGCTTCCCTGCTGGGCCACCTTCCTCGCGTGCGTGTGGGCCGACCACGTCCAAGGCCAGCGTGCCCTGCTAGGCCACCTCCTCCACAGATCTGGGCCAAGCCCATGGTGAGAACCCCCCCTTCAGACCTCTATGCGGTTGGGCCATCCAGATTCGGCCCATGTCACGTTTTTTTCCGTTCTGCGGTTTGTCCATTTATCGAGGGAAAACTAGTTTTGCAGTTTAGTCCCTAGAATCGTGCATCTAATAACTTCTCACCCAGGCATCGGAATTAAACAACTTATATATGAAACATGACTAGAATTTCATCTAGTTTCATAATTTGCAACTTTCATCCATGTTTAAAATGTTTAAAATGTTGTTTGATTAATTTTTGCTCTATGCCATGCTAAAATGCTTTATTTCATAACTAAATAACCGTAGCTCAGTTTTAAGTAAACTTTATATGTAAATGGGGTAGAAAAATGCCTAGTTTAACATGGTGCCCTCATCTTGCATGTTTAACCACTCTAAAATATGGTTTAGGGCAGGACAGTGCCAAACCTAAAATATGCACATGAGGATTTTCTGAACTTGTTGTTTGTTGTTCCGGCCTCATTTAAATTTGCCTAGATAGGTAGTTTTATTATGCTTCATCTCTTGCCATGTGTTAACCAACATTTAATATTGTTGAGTACCTAACCAGGAGTGAACTAAATAATTGATGTGGTGTTTTGTCAATATGCATCCCAATGCATATTGAGCTCCACTTAATTTGTAGGATTGTGTGTGCACTTTGCCATGCCATGCTTCATTAAACCGGACATGCATCATACTTGGTTGTGCATCATGCCATGTTTATGTGGTGGTTGTTTACTATGGTGTTTGCTTCTTTCCGGTGTGCTTCTTCGGGTTGGTTCCGATAACGTCGCGTTTGTGAGGATTCGTTCGACTTCATCCGTTTGTCTTCTTCATGAACTTGTTCTTCTTCCTATCGGGATCTCAGGCAAGATGACCATACCCTCGAAATCACTTCTATCTTTGATTGCTACTTGCTCGCTCTATTGCTATGCCGCGATACCTACCACTTGCTATATCATGCCTCCCATTTTGCCATGTCAAGCCTCTTACCCACCTTACCTAGCAAACCGTTGTTTGGCTATGTTACCGCTTCTGCTCAGCCCCTATTATAGCGTTGCTAGTTGCAGGTGCAGATGAAGTTTGTTCCATGTTGTAACATGGATATGTTGGGATATCACAATATCCCTTATTTAATTAATGCATCTATATACTTGGTAAAGGGTGGAAGGCTCGGCCTTATGCCTGGTGTTTTGTTCCACTCTTGCCGCCCTAGTTTCCGTCATACCGGTGTTATGTTCCTACATATTCTACGAAGATCTTTATCGGTCAAACCGTAATGACAACATATGTTATTCCCTTTGTTATTAGTATTTTACTTGCCCGAGATTCGATCATCGGTATCTTCATGCCTAGTTTAATCTCGTTACTGGCAAGTCTCTTTACTCATTCTGTAATGCATCATCCCGCAACTAACTCATTAGTCACATTGCTTGCAAGGCTTATTATGATGTGCATTACCGAGAGGGCCCAGAGATACCTCTCTGATACTCGGAGTGACAAATCCTAATCTCGATCTATGCCAACCCAACAAACACCTTCGGATATACCTGTAGAGCATCTTTATAATCACCCAGTTACGTTGTGACATTTGATAGCACACATGGTATTCCTTCGGTATCCGGGAGTTGCATAATCTCATAGTCAAAGGAATATGTATTTGACATGAAGAACGCAATAACAATAAAACTAAATGATCAACATGCTAAGCTAACGGATGGGTCTTGTCCATCACAACATTCCCCTAATGATGTGATCCCGTTTATCAAATGACAACACATGTCTATGGTTAGGAAACTTAACCATCTTTGATTAACGAGCTAGTCTAGTAGAGGCTTACTAGAGACACGGTGTTTTGTCTATGTATCCACACATGTATCAAGTTTGCGGTTAATACAATTCTAGCATGGATAATAAACATTTATCATGATACAGGGAAATATAAAATAACAACTTTATTATTGCCTCTAGGGCATATTTCCTTCAGTCTCCCACTTGCACTAGAGTCAATAGTCTAGTTCACATCGCCATGTGATTTAACACCAATAGTTCACATCACCATTTGATTAAACCCATAGTTCACATCGCCATGTGACAAGCACCCAAAGGGTTTACTAGAGTCAGTAATCTAGTTCACATCGCCATGTGATTAACACCCAAAGAGTACTAAAGTGTGTGATCATGTTTTGCTTGTGAGAGAGGTTATATTCAACGGGTCCGCCACATTCAGATCCGTGTGTATTTTGCAAATTTCGATGTCTACAATTCTCTGCACGGAGCTACTCTAGCTAAATGCTCCCACTTTCAATATGTATCCAGATCGAGACTCAGAGTCATCCAGATTGGTGTCAAAGCTTGCATTGACGTAACTCTTTACGACAAATTCTTTATCACCTCCATAACCGAGAAATATTCCCTTCGTCCTCTAAGGATAATTTTTACCACTGTCCAGTGATCTCCTCCTAGATCACTATTGTACTCCCTTGCCAAACTCATGGCAAGGTATACAGTAGGTCTGGTACACAGCATGGCATACTTTATAGAACCTGTGGCTGAGGCATAGGGAATGATTTTCATTCTCTCTCTATCTTCTGCCATGGTCGGGCTTTGAATCTTACTCAACTTCACACCTTGCAACATAGGCAAGAACCCTTTCTTTGACTGATCCAGTTTGAACATCTTCAAAATCTTCTCAAGGTATGTGCTTTGTGAAAGTCTTATCAAGCGTCTCAATCTATTCCTTTAGCTCTTGATGCCCAACATATAAGTAGCTTCACCGATGTCTTTGTAATGCCCCGAGACCGTTGCGCCAGGTGTCTTCCAGTTATTCGCTGTTGTTGCCATGTCATCGCTTGCGTGTTGCATCTTGCCATGTCATCATGTGCATTGCATCATCATGTTTTCAAAACTTGCATCCGTCTGGGTCTCCCCGTTCCTTCTGTTGTCCGTTCTGAGCCGTACACACTTGCACGCCCCCGCAACACCTCTGAAATATTATTTTTATTAGTGGACGTAAAATGTTCTCGGAATGGGACGAAAGTTGGCGTGCTGTCTTACTATAGTGTAGATAGACCGCCTGCCAAGTTTCGTCGCATTCGGAGCTCGTTTAATAGCCCAACCATTAAACATATTGCAGCATTATAGTCGGTTTATTCGTCGGACGTTTCGGTCCCCGAAACTGCCGCCGGGCCTCTCCTTCTCTTCTCTCCTCTCAGCCAACTCCTCTTCACAGTCCACCAAGGCCCACCCTACCCCTTTTTGCGCAGTGCTTAGACCCCTCTCGCGCGTCCGAAACTTCCCCGAACCCGACCCGGGTTGTCGTTACCAATGGGTCCAGATCATCCCCTAACATCTATAAAACATCTTTGTTTCCTTATTTAAACTCACCTAGTCTATTTTTCTCAGCCGCCCGATTTCGATCGGAGGGTCCGAATCTACCCTAAACTCCTCTCGTCCATTTTAGACCAAACCCTAAATCCTAGGACTTTTGTTCCCCCTAGCTGCCGCCACCTACAGTCTCCTTCCTCCTCGCATTATTCGCCGCCTCCACCCGGTCTCCATCCACCTCGGGATCTGCTCCCAATCTGAAAATTCACCGACTTCCCTCCTATCTCCTCGCTGAATGGAGCCTCCGAAGCCGCAGCTCCCCACCACAGAGTCCCTCGTCGCCGGCCACCAAAGCTCTGCCCGCTAGCCAACGGAGGACCTCCTCGCGCTCTCTGCTCCTTCGTGCCTTGAGCCTTCCCGTGCTCCTCCTCCTCGCCTCGCCGTCCGACGCTGCCGCCGGCGACCGGACCAGCTAGCAAGAGGAGCTCCCATGGCGCCCGATCCAGGAAGCCTGACCTCCCATCGCTCGCTGGTTCCTCAACCGGAGCAGGACCCCGTCACCCTCTCCTTCCTGTTTCCCTCCATTTTCTCTCTTCTTCAACTCACCTCAAGCTCCCTATCTCTCTTTGTTCGAACAGGTGCCGCCATCGAAAACCTCTCGAGTTCCTTGCATGGCGCTGCTGCCCTCCGCGGGTCCTCGTCACTGCCAGGACCTTCCCCGCGCCGCCCCGCCGAGTCCCTCTGTTGGAGCGCCTCTGCCGCTGCTTTGCACCAGTCCACCCTCGCGCCAACCTTCGCTGCTTCCCCGCTGTTCCTCACCTCCTGGAGCAAGTCGCTGCACCGCCCCTGCTTCGCCGCCCTCCTCTGCTTCGCCTGCAAGCCTGCTTCCCCGCCGGACCATCACCGTCGCCAGCCATCAGCCCTGCCTCTGCTTCATGCGTTGACCTCGGTCCTCGCTTCGATCTGGAGGCAGCAGTCAACTGTGTCGCCAGCCACCACCAGCGCTGTCGTGGATTTGTCACGGCAGATGTCCTAGCGAAAGGACTTAGTCGTGGAGCCATCGCTACGAGTTTACTTGAAGGGGTTAAAGCGGACACAAGGACACGAGGATTTTATACTAGTTCGGCCCCTTCGATGAAGGTAAAAGCCTACGTCTAGTTGTGATGGAATTGATATGATCTCGATGGCTAGGGAGCAAACAAGCTTCGCCTAGGCTCGAGTTGTAGTTGTCTGTCCTGAACTGCCACCGGGTCGTCCCCTTATATACACGGGTGACGCCCGTCGGTCCATAGAGTCCTAACCGGTTCATACTCGTATTCCGGTTGCTATCTCTCTATTCCTTACTTACAATACAAGTCATACATCAGGCCGGTTTACGGCTATATGTTCTAACCGACTACATGCCTTGGGCCTTCATCTGTTTACGCCACTAATGAAGTTAACCCGGCCCAAGTAGGCCGGTTTACACCTAGTGGTAATATCCCAACATTAGGCCCCAGATTGATTTGAACTGGTTCATGTCAATCCTTCACACCACCTTGCGTCTTGGATATCTTCTGTTAATTGGCAAATCTCCATGTCGTCATTATTTTTAGTTGCTATAAACCGGCATGACGTCATCAGTTTTGGTTATTGTAAACCGGCATGACGTCATTATGAAGTTCATAACGCCCTCTTAACGACAGCTCCTGGATTCGCGCGTTTGACCTAGCTCGGCTGCCTTATAAATAAGACCGAAGGGTCATTTCCTTTTTCTTCCCTTCGTCCCTTCTTCTTCTTCTTCCTCACGTCGCCGGCTTTGGAGCTCCGCCACCACCGTCGACCTCTGCCTCGTCTCGGGCCGCTGCATCAACCTGAACGTACCAGAGTGTTGCGGCGTCTTTCCGCATCTTCTCCGTTCCCGGTAAGTTCTCTCTCCTTCTTAACCTAGATCTGTTCTTAGGGTTCCATGTTCTTGCTATGTTCATTGCGCGTTCATGGCTGTTCTCTGACCTTGAATGCATCTGTGAACTCTTGCTGTGCTTAATAGCGATCCCTTTAGTATCCGCTTGCTATTTCTCATCCAAGCTCATAAATCTCCCGCACATATCTGCTCAATGGTTCACTTATGTTTCCGCCTTAGTCTTCGAAATATTTCCTGTTTTTATGAGCTTGCTGTAGATCCGCGGCTGTAACATGATTTTGCGAAACTTGTTTCTGCATAACTAGTTATCCATAGTTTCAATTGCTTCCAATGCTTAGGCCAGGCGGTTTAACTTCACCATAGAGAAAAAATTGCCAGACCGGTATATGTCATTAGTCCCCTGGTTGAACCGCCAGAATCCATCTGATGCTGCATTGTAGAAGACCGGTTTATGGGTACTGCCTCCGGTTTACCGTAATTAGATCAACACCTTTTTATCCGGCATGTCCTTGAACCAGATCACTTATTTCTTGTAGATCTCGTCATGGCCAAACAAGTGTACGAGTGCAACTGGGTTCCCTCCCATGTCACAGAATCATAGCTGAACGATCTAGTCCTGATCGGCGCTTTGGATAACAAAGATACGATTCATTGCAGGGTTCCTGGAGATGAATGTCCTCCTACGCCCGAGGAAGGAGAGGTCGTGGTCTTCGCAGATCATATGGCCCGGGGCTTCAAACCGCCCGGCTCCAAATTTTATCGGGATGTGTTAGCCAACTTTCAACTCCGTCCACAGGATATTGGCCCCAACTCCGTCACCAATCTATGTCATTTTCAAGTACTTTATGAGGCATACCTTCAAGAGGAGCCTTTAGTCGAGTTATTTAGAGATCTCTTTCATCTGAACCGCCGTACTGAATTCACTGACGGCCCTAATACCGAACTGGGCGGTATGGCCATTCAGAAAAGGAAAGAAATCACCTATCCCCGCGTCAAACTCCATACTCACCCCAAGGAATGGAATGCAACTTGGTTTTATTGCAAGGATACCTCTCCTGACAATGAAAATCCCTTGCCTGGCTTCCGTCCGGAACGGCTCAGCAACACTCACCCTTTTCCACAAAGGCTAAGCGCCAAGGAGAGAATTAAATATGCTCCTCAACTGTCCAAGCTCCGGGCCTTCATGGCCAATGGTTTAACAGGAATAGACCTTGCACGCTGCTGGATATCATGGAGCATTTTGCCTCTAAGCCGGCGCCCAAATTTGATTTGCGAGTATACTGATAGTGTCGATGACCCACTCCGACACACTAAAATCCAACTCCCTGATGACGAAGTCACAGAATCTGTGAAAAAGATGCTGAATGAACCGGAGCACCTCTGTGCTCAAACCGGTCTGCTTCCTTACTGCACCACCAACAAACCACCAGCGGTAATATTTTAATTGCTCTATTGTTGAACCGGTTTACTATTTTATATGTTCAACGTTTAATTACTGCTGATCCAGGGTGATAATCCGTTTTGGAGTAAGAAACTTCCTCAAGAAAAAACGGAGAAGGCAGGACGGCCAACCCGGCCCAAGACCAAGGTTATCAAGAAACCAGCTCATAAGAGAAAAACCACCGCTTCATCTGACCCAGCCATTGATGATGATGTGGGTAATCCGGATCTTGAGGTAGAACTTGATTCACTTGGCTTGCTTTTTACACGCCTTATTGATGATAATGCTTGTCAGGATGACGCTGAAGCCAGCAATGCGGGTTTCATTGAGGTAACCATTCTCTCTTCCGATTCAAAAATCCTGCCTTTGCCAAAATTTCGCCGGGCAAACCGGAAAATTAAATTTTCTCATCCTCTTGCTTATCTGGATTCCCAATTTCTTATGAAGACCCAGCAACACGAAGCTCGCCGCACAACCCGGCACAGTGGCCAGGTAGTTACCTCTGCCGGCTTACCAAACAGTCTGGTTCGAAAACGCCGCTCCGAGGTCTCCGACCTTTTTATTGATTTAAATTGTAAAGTGGGTTTCTTCCGTCAACCTCTTAATCCATCCGACTCCGATTATCAGGTCACTTCTCATTCATCATCTGGTGAATCGTCGGCCACCCAGCTACCACCTTTGAAAACAGTTGTTGGGTAAGTTAAATCGAACATATGCTTCCAATATACTGCGCAATGGCTTACACTTTTCCTTGACTTTTTATTTTTCTTTCAGGGCTAAACCGAAACCAAGCAAGAAGGCCCGCCTGGATAGAGCGGCTGAAGAAGATGTGGCCCCAGAACATGACCAAGCACCTGATCATGAAGTGTTTGCTTGTGAAGATATCCCCAATGATCCTCCTCTGCAAGACGACGTTATCCCTGAAGAAGGTCCTATTCATATTCCAGCCTCTACTGATCCGCCTGCCAGCTCTGTCCAGATTGAGAAATCCCACACTCCTGCTGACAAACCGGCCGCGCCAACCCAAACCGGCGAGTCAAAAGATGATGATGTTGTGATTACCGGCGTAGGCCGCTCTGAACCTGGGAATCCTGCCACCCTTACCAGGCATACCATCAAAGAGGATTCTTCCCCTTTGAACAAAGGAAAATGGGATGTTGAATTAGAGACATACGCCACTCTGAATGCTCAAGATCTTCACTCTGGCTATTTAAACCGGCTTTACACTAGCCGTGACTGTGAAGCTGGCTTGGTCAAAATGATGAGGGATAAATTTGAGGTAAATTCCTTCTTTCCTTTCTGCCATTGCATTCATCCTTGTAGCCCCCAATGGCCGGTTTGTGATCTTGGTCAAACCGGGACTTGATCCTGAACATTTTTGAAATCCGTCGGCATAACCCTCGAGGGCCGGTCTAACTTAGCAGAAGTAAACCGGGGCTCAAAAATAAAAAGCTGTCCTTAGAACATAACTTGATCAAATAGCCATTAGCCCCCAAGTGCCAAGTTGAATACTTGTATTGAGCTTGGGACTTTGTAATCTAGCAATATACAAAAAATTGAAGGTGCATTAGCCCCCAAGTATCAGGCATATAACTTTGTTATGTGGTTGATACTTCCATTTCTTGGATCGCCTGTGCAAAGCTTAAAATGCCATCTGAATGCGGGCTGAAGTGAAAATCAAGGAGGACCAGATTGCCGATTTGCAGGAGGCCCTAAAGACCCAGCAGGCTGAAACAGATAAGGCCAAGCAAGAATTAACCAGCGCTTTGAGCACTGCGGAACGGCTGAAAGAAAGCTTCAAGAAAGAGCGGGCTGACTGGGCCACTGAGAAGGCCGGTTTAACCAAAAGAACGGAAAATGCTGAAGCGGCCCTTAAACCGGTGGTGGATGAACTGACGTCCGTACAGCGGCAAATACACTCCATGACTGCTGCAATCTTTGGTAAACTCCTTGTAATTTCTGTGATAAATTTGAACCTGCTGTATCGTAAATCCGGTTTGAGACCATTCCAATCTTGTTGTAGGCACACGCATTGGGCATTTAGGAAATGATGTGCGGAAGAAATTGAAAGCTGCCTACACCTTGGTGGAACAATTGTATATCGGAGCCCAACGAATCATCACCACAGCTTCTCACAACAATCCGGCACCCTCTTTAATCCAGGACACTCTTAACAAGTTGTCAAAGCTTCCAGCCCGGATTGAGGAGCTGAAAAAATCCGCTGCCCGAACCGGAGCTATCAATGCCTTAATTCGGGCAAAGGCATGGGTGCCTGACTTTGATCCTGTGGAAGCAGCTCAAGGCTATCCCAGTCTGAAAGAAGATGGCTCTGAATTCAACGAAGAAGATTTAAGGGCCATAAACCGTGCAGTGCGCCCTCTGGCTTGCCAGCTAGCTGAAGAGGCAGATTTGACGCATTATCAAGCGCAATATAATAACCAAAACAAGCGAATGCCTGCCCCAACTATTGAAGCGGAGAATCTGATTCCTCCAATCCGTAAGCACACTTACGCCCCTGATATTGAACCGTCTTCCCTGATCCATGAAGAGGCTGTTTTCCAAGCTTTAATGGGAATCGACTGGACCACTGTTGATTTCCAGCCAATGGGTAGAGACGAGGAAGCTGAAGCGGCGGAGGATGAGGAGCAGGCTTGAACCGGAAGCCGGTTTGAAGAGCTATTTGCAACATCCTTCCACAAAACAATGATTTTGTTTGAGCACCATGCCGCCTTGTAATAGGATAGTTAAAACTTCTGTCTGGAATATGCCTTCGTGCATAAGTATTGGAGCTTTTGCTTGAAAAACTTTAATTCATATTTCCTGCAATCAGAAAAATTTGAACTGCCATGTTTGATCATAAAGCTGGCTTTAGCCAAGCCTGAAGCGGTGGTTTTATAAACCATTATCGTCAAAAAGGGAGAAAGTAGCGCCCGTACAGACCGTACTGACTTAATACGAGCCCCCTGGTTACTCCATGATGTTAACAGGGAAAAGGTAAACCAGGCAGACTCCTCCGGATTTAAAAGGGGGATCAAAAATCATTAGCTGAACCGGAAAAAATATGCTTGTTGACATAAAGAAATCCAACAAAAGCAAAGAACGAACAAACCATGAAAACAACATGGAAGCAAAAGTAATGATAAAAACCATTTTCAAAAATACGCTATACTGAGTTGTTCAGATGGTATTACCATGGTCGGACAGGATCAAGGCCCCCAATAGGAGTGACAATGATTCAAGTCAGCCAGGTCCCCAAATGACTCGTGGCATATATGCCAGATCAAGAGGCGTGGCAATGGTTCGGGCCCAACCATGCCCCAAGTGATTTTGTGGCCTTAGGCCGACCAATAGGCGTGACTGGTTCAGACTTGACCAAGTCCCCAAATGATCTGGTGGCTGTCGCCTATCAAAGGGTGTTCGTTGGTTCGGACACGACCAAGGCCCCCAGTGATACATAAAAAATAAATGTCAAGGGGTAAACCGGAGGCCGCTTTAAACAGAACCACTCCGTGTAACCTCGCATGATGAGAAAGACAGAGACCCCGCTTTAGCTGAGGCTCCGGTTTGATATATCAAAGATAATATATACATTGTTATGATATGTACATAGATAGAGCCGATGGCTCAAGTATAGTAAGGCCGAAGATGAGCTATATTCCACGGCCTGTTGGTCTCCTCTTCTGATGTACGTGAGTCTTGATGTCCTCGAATATCAATCAGATAGTACGACCCGTTGTGCAAATTTTTGCTGACCACGAAAGGTCCCTCCCAAGGTGGGGATAACTTGTGCATATCCGTTTGATCTTGGATGAGTCGAAGCACCAAATCTCCTTCTTGAAAAGTTCTGGTTCTAACCCGGCGACCGTGATAGCGACGAAGATCTTGCTGGTAAATCGCCGAACGGGCAGCCGCTATATCACGCTCCTCGTCCAATAGGTCCAAAGCGTCTTGCCGTGCTGTCTCATTGTCTGCTTCAACATAGGCTGCCACACGAGGCGAATCGTGCCGGATGTCACTAGGGAGAACTGCCTCTGCTCCATAGACCATGAAAAATGGCGTGTATCCTGTGGACCGGTTTGGCGTAGTATTGATACTCCATAACACAGATGGCAGCTCTTCAACCCAACATCCTGGTGTTCTTTGCAACGGGACCAAAAGCCGGGGTTTGATGCCTCGCAAGATTTCTTGATTAGCTCGTTCTGCCTGTCCATTGGACTGGGGGTGTGCCACTGACGACACGTCAAGTCGGATGTGCTCACGTTCACAGAACTCCTTCATAGCACCTTTGGATAAATTGGTACCATTGTCAGTAATGATACTGTGTGGAAAACCAAACCGGAAAATCACCTTTTTGATGAACTGCACCGCTGTTGCTGCATCACACTTGCTGACAGGCTCCGCTTTAACCCCTTCAAGTAAACTCGTAGCGATGGCTCCACGACTAAGTCCTTTCGCTAGGACATCTGCCGTGACAAATCCCAGCGCCACCGCGGCCTCCCCTCGTTGCGTGGGTTGCGCCCCTCTCCAAGGTCAAGGCCCAATGTGAGCAGCCACACCGACCCCCCCCCCCGCCCCCCTTGTGCTCCGTCGGGCCAGTAGTTTCGACCCGATCTATATTTTTTTTCCTGCTCCAGACGAATTTCCTAATTATCTAGGGAATTACAGTTTTATAGAAAAGTCCCTGTAGATCATGCATTTAATAACTCACAATTGGTGCATCGGATTAAAATGATTTAAATATGTAAAATGCTTAGAATTTCATCTAGTTGCATAATATGCAACTTTCATCCATGTTTAAAATGTTTAAACTTGAAGTTTGTTTAATTTTGTATAAATGACATGTTAAAATGATTTATTTCATAACTAAATAACTGTAGCTCCAAATTTAATAAACTTTATATGTAAATGGGGTGGAAAAATGCATAGAATAACTTGGTTCACTTTATTTTGATGTTTAACAACTTTAAAATATGCTTTAGGACAGAACATTACCAAATCTAAAATATGCACATGAGGGTTTTTCCGGAATTGTTGTTTGTTGTTCCGGCCTCATTTAAACTTGCCTAGATAAGTAGTTTTCATATGCTTCACCCCTTGACATGTTTAATAACATTTAATATTGTTGGGTACATAAACAAGAGAGAACTAAATAATTGATGTGGTGTTTCGTCAATACGCAACTCGTTGCATATTGAGCTCCACTTAATTTGTAGTATTGTTTGTGCACTTTGCCATGCCATGTTTCATTAAACCGGACATGCATCATACTTGGTTGTGCATCATGCCATGTTTATGTGATGGTTGTTTACTATGCTGCTTGCTTCTTTCTGGGTTGCTTCTCTCGTTAGCTTCGGTTTCATTCCGGAGCTGTGAGGATCCGTTCGACTACGTCCGTTTGTCTACTTCTTGGACTCGTTCTTCTTCCTTGCGGGATCTCAGGCAAGATGACCATACCCTCGATATCACTTCTATCTTTGCTTGCTAGTTGTTCGTTCTATCGCTATGTCGCCCTACCTACCACCTGTTATATCATGCCTCCCATATTGCCATGTCAAGCCTCTAACCCACCTTCCTAGCAAACCGTTGTTTGGCTATGTTACCGCTTTTGCTCAGCCCCTCTTATAGCGTTGTTAGTTGTAGGGGAAGTTGAAGTTTGTTGCATGTTGGAACATGGATATGTTGGGATATCACAATATCTCTTATTTAATTAATGCACCTATATACTTGGTAAAGGGTGGAAGGCTCGGCCTTTTGCCTGGTGTTTTGTTCCACTCTTGCCACCCTAGTTTCTGTCATAACGGTGTTGTGTTCCTTGATTTTGCGTTCCTTACACGGTTGGGTGTTATGGGAACCCCTTGACAGTTCGCCTTGAATAAAACTCCTCCAGCAAGGCCCAACCTTGGTTTTAACATTTGCCACCTAAGCCGTTTCCCTTGGGTTCCGCGGACTCAAGGGTCATCTTTATTTTAAACCCTCAGGCCAGTGCTCCTTTGAGTGTTCATCCAAACTAGAGCACCGTGCGGGGCCGTCCCTTGGCAACTTGGGTTATGTTGGTACTTGTACACTTAGCTTATCTGGTGTGCCCTGAGAACGAGATATGTGCAGCTCCTATCGGGATTTGTCGGCACAGTCGGGTGGTCTTGCTGGTCTTGTTTTACCATTGCCGAAATGTCTTGTAACCGGGATTCTGAGATTGGTCGGGTCTTTCTGGGAGAAGGAATATCCCTCGTTGACCGTGAGAGCTTGTGATGGGCTAAGTTGGGACACCCCTATAGGGTACAAACTTTCGAGAGCTGTGCCCGCGGTTATGTGGCAGATGGGAATTTGTTAATATCTGGTTGTAAAGAACTTGACACTTGACTTAATTAAAATGCATCAACCGCGTGTGTTGCCATGATGGTCTCTTTTCGGTGGAGTCCAGGAAGGGAACACGGCTTTGTGTTATGCTTGAACGTAAGTAGTTTCAGGATCACTTCTTGATCACTTCTAGCTTCCCGACTGTTGCGTTGCTTCTCTTCTCGCTCTTATTTGTGTATGTTAGCCACCATATATGCTTAGTGCTTGTTGCAGCTCCACCTCCTTACCTTACCCTACCCATAAGCTTAAATAGTCTTGATCTTGCGGGTGTGAGATTGTTGAGTCCTTGTGACTCACAGATACTTCCAAACAGTTGCAGGTGCCAATGATACCATTGCAGGTGACGCAACCGAGCTCAAGTGGGAGCTCGATGAAGATCTTGATCGTTGTTATGTGTCTTTTCCGGTTGATCAGTAGTGGTGCCCAGTTGGGATGATTGGGTATCTAGCATTTGGGGTTGTCTTCCTTTATTTTGGTTCCGTAGTCGGACATTTGATTGTACTCTGGATGATGTATGTTTAACTTGTTATTTGTGTGAAGTGGAGATTGTAAGCCAACTCTTTACCCCTTTCTTATTCAGTACATGGGATTGTGTGAAGATTACCCCTCTTGCAACAAAACTACCATGCGGCTATGCCTCTAAGTCGTGCCCCGACACATGGGAGATATAGCCGCATTATGGGTGTTACAAGTTGGTTATCAGAGCCATCCCCGACTTAGGAGCCCCCTGCTTGATCGAATCTCTGACGTTGTCGAGTCTAGAAAAAAATTTGAGTCTTAGGATTATATACGTCAGAGAGTAGGATTCTTTTTACTTCTCAGCCCCTTCATGGCTCTGGTGAGGCCTCCTGACGTAGAAGTTTTGACTTTCCTCTCCTCAAATTTCACAAAAAAAATTTAGGATCACGTGGGTATCTTGGAATTGTTCCAATATTCTTGTGACGAGAACATTGTTCTTGGTGCCTCCTGGCATTTAGGGGTTGTGGCAGTGTCCCCGGGAGTTGAACTCCAAGGAGTTGTCGTCACATTTTTATCGTTGCAGTTCTGGAATACCTGAGTTCACCGACATCGAAAATCTCTTTTATGCAGTTGTTGGTGAGATAACCTCGACGCCACCTAGTACTGGGGCGGGAGTTCGGGAGTATTGCCATAACTCGTATAACGAATGCTTTTCGAAGGTTGAGGTACACGATTTCCGAAGGTTTCTTGGTTATGTGTTAATGGATGGATACAGCTGGATGTAGGGATTGGTAGTCTGGGTGAGATATATTGCTTCCCCTGTATCCCCAACACCTGATTGCATAACCAGAAAGTTTCGGGAGTTTATAAGTGGGAATTCAAGTATCTCGTACTATATCTTTCCAACAGACACATGATACGATATTGGGTCTATCATATGTTTGTTCCAATCCTTTGTTTTGTTTTGAGTTGTGGTATTAGAGTTGTTTCTATGTCAAATGTAGATGCCATACCTTTTTTGAACGGTGTTTGTTTCATCCGTCCCCAAGTTGCCTTTGTTTTGCCAGCCCTCCCAACCCTTTTCCTTCAAGGAATCAGATGTCTTAATCAAGTATCCATTTTATTCATGTGAAGTCTCTTCATTCTTTTCAATCAATGTTCTTACCCGGTGGTTCTCATGAAGATGCTCTACAAGTTCATCATTCTTCGTTCTTTTTTTTCTTCTCCGGTGAATTCAAGTCAAGCTTTGTCGATCATATCCTTTCCTCGTTTCATATGCTTTCCCATGCCGGTGCACCTCTTAATTGCTCACCTCTCTCTATTAATTTTTGGAGTGCTGAAGATATCTCAGAAGATTCAAGTTTCCATTCTCAATTCGCTCAAGTTCTTTTGAGGATGTTATCTCATTCAAGCCATTTAATTCAACCGGCGCAATCTCTCTTTTAAATCGTTCAACGGTGTATCTTTTGAGTGGGCCCTAACCCACAGGTATTTTCCTTGGACCTTACCTGACTCTTCTATTTTCCCTGAGCTATTCTCTAATTCCGTTTAAAGTTTGCCATAAGAATGAATTATCATCAGTCATATGTCTTTCTCGAAGATCTTTCAAATTCTTTTCATTGTTGATTCAAGCTCTATATTCTTCATTATTCCAGAGTGCCTCAACAATTTGTGGTGGTGTTTCTCGTCATCATTCTCGAATTTTGAAGATTGAAGAAGAGTTTCCTCTAAATCTTGTCCGTTCTCCCAGAGAATGGTGGTGTTAGAATATTGCCATCCTCTCATAATTGTTTTCGATTGTGAGAATTCTTTTCACCAATCCGGAGCAATTCAAGAGTCTTTTCAGTTTGATTCTCTGGAGCCCATCATCTCAGAATTATTCATTCCAGCTTTCAGCTCTCGTTCTCAAATTCTTCCGGGGCATCGTTCAAATATTCTTTAATCAGCTCGTGATCTCTTCATTCTCATGTATCTAAATTCCCTCAAGTATCTTCATTCATTCTCTAATTCTTCACGGTGTTTCTTTATTTTTTTCTTCGTTCGTTTTCAATTCTTACGGTGGTTCGTCAAGAGTTATTTTCCTTCGTTATCATATAGATTCATTCGTTGTTTCCAAATCCCACCGGTGGTTCCATCAAGACAATCTCAATTTTGCACAATATCTATCTTAATCCTTTCTACGAGAATAAGTAGTATGCCAAATCCGTTGCTTGTCATCAATCTAAATTGGTGAAGGATACGCATAACGTATTTCTTATTATTGTTTCATCTAAGTGATTCATCTTTCTTTACGAAGTTGTTCGCCATATCACATTCTCGGTTCTAGTGTTTCACCTTTTCCTTTTCCAGAGCTCCAAGTTTTCTCGGTTATACCTTGTGTTTTCAACTCCTCTTTCTTTCTATCATCCTTTATTACCGGAGTTCTTCATGGAGGCTCTACATGGTGGCTCATCAATGATTCTTTTCATTCTTCAATTGTTCTTCAAGATCTCTCTCGAAGTCATGACCCGCCAATCTATAATCTAAAATAAACATGGTGTTTAACACATGTCTTGTTTTGAGGAGTTCAAGCATTCTTCATCTTGCATTCTGAAGTGCAATTCTTCCTATCTTATCTTTTGAGGTGGTTTTATGTCACTCTTGACAATTTCCCTTCGTGTTTCATGATTCACAAGTTGTCTAGAATGACATATTTTAAACCCATCATTTCCAATTCGTTCATGACATCCTTTGCAACCCATCAATCTCTTCATTGGAGTTATCTTGGGTTATATTTCACCTAAAGCTTTCCCTCTGGATTGTTGCTATTTATGGTGCTCATAAATGACCCAAGTTCTTCATTTATCCTCCCGATGAAATAAGTTTCTCGTCTCCTTGTTGAAATCAATCCAATCTATTGTTTACGTTAGTGGCAGAATTGCACCTCATAATTTTGAGACGTTTTCCATAAGCCCACTACCAGCTTATTCTTTTGTTGTTGATTTTCCAACAACTCCGTTCAACCCTTCTTCGTAAGGATGCTTTTCCAATTTATTTGTGGAGAGGATGTTTTCTCTTCTCTGTTCTTTTCATTCCATTCTTTCATTTCTTCCGGAGGCATTGTGATGTTGCACTCTTCGACCCATCATCCCATTTTTGTCAAAGATCATGGTCTTTCCTTTGCTTATCCATTTAACCGGAATGTCGTGTCCTCCATTCAAGTTCTCTCATCTTATCAAGTTTTGCCTCCCTTCTCAACCGGAGTGTTGTCTGAAATCTTTCTTACCCCTTGTGCCATTCTTTCAATAGTTCCGGAGGCAGTGTGTTGTTGATTTCATCAAGTATCCTCTCATCTTGTAAAGTTCATGTTCAATTCCTTCCATTTACAGTCGGAGTGCTGTCCAAATTATATCATTCTTATTCCTTCTCTATCTTGTTTTAACCGGAGTGTTGACCGGAGTCTCATCCAAGTGCTTTCATTTTGCCAAGTTCATATTATTGCCTTCCATTTCCAACCGGAGTGTTGTCATAATTGATCTTTATCGTTCCATGTACATCTCGTTTTAACCGAAGTGCTTGCATGTACTTCTTGTCCATTGTAACACTTTTCTTATGTCTTTCAACCTACAAGGTTCTTGGAATGTCCTTGTTCCTCTTTTCTAACAGAGTGTTTTCAACTTTGTTCAACTTCGTTGTATTCTTTCTTTCAATTTGTTCAACCTCTCAAGGTTCTTTGGTTTCACTCATTTGTCAAATAAGCAACTTAGTTTTACTTCTTCTCTTCCTCTTCCGTTTCTCTCCGGTGCCATCCTAGATCTCGGGAAGAGATCCTCTTGTAGTGGTGGAGTGTTGTAACGCCCCGAGACTGTTGCGCCAGGTGTCTTCCAGTTATTTACTGTCTTTGCCATGTCATTCACTTGTGTGTTGCATCTTGTCATGTCATCATGTGCATTGCATCATCATGTTTTCAAAACTTGCATCCGTCCGGGTCTCCCCGTTCCTTTCGTTATCCGTTCTGAGCCATACACACTTGCACGCGCCCGCGGCACCTCGGAAATATTATTTTTATTAGTGGCCATAAAATGTTCTCGGAATGGGACGAAAGTTGGCGTGGGGTCTTATTATAGTGTAGATAGACCGCCTATCAAGTTTTGTCGCATTCGGAGCTCGTTTGATAGCCAAACCGTTAAACATATAATGGCATTATAGTCGGTTTATTTGTCGGACGTTTCGGTCCCCGAAACTGCCTCCGGGCCTCTCCTTCTGTTCTCTCCTCTCAGCCCAACTCCTCTTCACAGTCCACCTAGGCCCTGCCTAGCCCTTTTTGCGCAGTGCTTAGACCCCTCTCGCGTGTCCGAAACTTCCCCGAACCCGACCCGGACTGTCGTTACCGATGGGTCCAGATTATCCCCTAACATCTATAAAACATCTCCGTTTCCTTATTTGAACTCACCTAGTCTATTTTTCTCAACCGCCCGATTTCGATCGGAGGGTCCGAATCTACCCTAAACTTCTGTTCTCTCCTCTCAGCCCAACTCCTCTTCACACGTATATATATATATATATATATACACACACACATACATAAACACTATTTTGATCACGGGATCAGAATAATATTCTGATCACAACCTGAACTGCCTGAGTAACGCGCCTGAACTTCCCTTTGTACGAACCCGACCTTCGAGCTATCTTCGCAACCGTGGCTTCCCCCGTGAATTATTCTGGTTAGTCGTATTCTATATGATGTTAGTGTAATCTAGAAACAACTTTTAGCAACTAAATACCCGTTCTAAATAGGAATCTCGCTTGTTGGCGGATTTTGCACTCGGATCGTGATGAACTCGCATTTTTTGCAATTTTACTGCCTGAGTTGTTCGACCTGAACTTCCCCGTGTGCTAGGTTGAACTTCCGCCAACATTGCCCAAATGGGGCTTGCTATATATCATTGGAAAGCTATGGACACCAGTGTCATGACCCAAGTTAATTTTTTGGCAAAATGTAAGCGGTTTAAGAGCAGTTTTGAAAACCATTTTTTCTTCATACAAAAAACGTGAATTGAATTTTCGATCGCATTTCTAAACCGTTTATCGGAATGAGGCAAATAATATGGCATTGGAAAGCTACTACAAAAGCGCTCCTTCCACATATAGAAAGTATTCTCTAATTCCCCATGGTTAAAGAGTAATTTCGAAAATCGTAAAAATTCGCAAACCAAATAGCCGAGTTGGTATTTTCGATGCCATTTCTAAACAGCTAATCCAATTGAGGCAAATGATATGGCGTTGGAAAACTTATGAAAATGCGATACTTTCTCATGTTGAAAGTTTTTTCTAATTTTGAACGGTTTGAAAGTAATTTAAAAAACAGTACAAGTTCCACTGATTTCGTATTTTCGAGCTAATTTTTTAACCGCACGTCCGAATGCAGCAAATGATATGGCGTTGGAAAGCTTGAGGAAATGAAAAAAAAATTGGTATCTATTGTTTCTCCCAATTCCTTACAGTTTTAAGTCAATTTGAAAATGGCTAAAAACATATTTTCGCCATAATTTCTACAAACTTTATCGGAATGGGGCAAATAATATACCGTTGAAAAGCTACCAGAAATGCGAAACTTTTTTGTATTGATGGTTTTCTCTGATTCTGAGGCAATTTGAAGTAATTTCAAAAATGGCAGGATCATTTGTCCTTTCTTTATCGCGAAACAGATTGTTCCAAAATGCACCACGTGAAGACTTGAACTTCTCGACATGTCTACTTGAACTTCACTCTGTTTTCCACGTGCTTTTTTTGCTCGTAGCTCTTCATCCACTACTCTTAGCTCTCCATCCACTCACCGGAATTGAGCAAGTGATATACTGATGGAAAGCTGCTGTAAACACGCTACTTTTTCGTGTTGATCATTTTTTCATACTCACGACGGTTTTAAAAGTATTTCATCTAAAATTCATTCAGTGTAGTAGTTGAACTTCCTGCTGTTTTCATGTTGAACTTCTGTGACGTATTTTCGTTTGTAATTTTCTCATCGATTCGTCATTGTTAAACAAATGATATTCCTTTTGTACAAACCTGTCTCACAATAATTTTTTTAACTTTCTCCGACCGAGGAATTGAACTTATAACAACAACAAAATTGGACCTTACCTTTTAATTCATTTTTCTCATACTAAACACGCACCATGTAGTACATGAACCTTTTCCATTTTTATAATTTGAATTTTTTATTTTCTTTCTGAAATCAAATTGCTCCCAAATAATAACTGAGCTTCTTTGTGGATTGAGAGAATTATTTTGAAACGCAAAAAAAACAACTTCTTTTTGGTGTTTTTAAACATGGAAATACAAGATGAACCTCTCTCGCAAGAATTTTTGAACTTCCACCAATAGAGCACTTGAACTTCTTTCAACAAACCTTTTAAGCCTTTATTTTCTATACTTTTTATTTCTTACCTGAAATGCATTCCTTTGAGTACTTGACCTTCTCGTTGTTTTCACTATGAACTTCTGTCGCATTTTTGTGTATACGTAAAATTACACGCAATTGAAGGTCGGACGTCATTTTTTGCCATTTTAAAACATGTAATTGGAGGTTGGACGCCCCGCAATATAAATTCTGAACCATGCACGGAGGTGCACGTTAACTACTTGCAACAAATCTGAGTTTTTTATATACTACGGACTTCTCTGTTATTTTGAATTGAACTTCTTAGTCTTATTTTTAGAAAAAAAATATGTTTTCAAATAAGCATCAAACATTTTTTAAATTGAACCTCACACATTTATTTTTCCTAGAAATGGAAATAATTTGAGTTTTCCGTAAACATCAAACTACTCCTTTTATTTTAATTTGAACTTTTTTAATTTTATTCCTTAGTAACCAAGAGAAACCTGTTTTTTTATATAAATATTGAACTTCTCTATTTTTATAATTTGGCCTTCTTGGTTTATTTGAAATACTTTCTTTTTCCATTTGAACATCTAAACACATGGTGAACCGCTTTATGAAGAATTTTTGAACTTTCCCGGGCCGAGCACTTGAACTTCTAGCAACAAAACTTTTAGACTTTGCCTTTTTATTGTATTTTTCTCATACGAAACACACATCATGCAATACGTGAACTTCCGGATATTAAAAAACAAGGTTTTAAACTGTTCATTTTTTAAAATTTGAACTTCTATGTTATTTAAATTTGGACTTCTCAATTTTTAATAAAACGTAGAAACACCATTTTTTATAAACTTTCCAAACTACTTCATTTTTTATTTTTGAACTTCTTGGTTTATTCTATGGTAATGGGGAAAATTATAGGCTTGTAATAAACATTGAACCACCCTATTTTTGAATTTAAACTTCAAGGTATTTTTAGAAATGGTTAAATTTACAAAACAAATTTATGTTTTTCCACCTTTCTATGAACTTACTATGTTATATCTTGTGAAGTTTTGTTTTTATGTCTCGCGAAATTTTTAGGCATTTTTTGTTGTCGGTGAAATGGCCTAGACGGTCATTTTTTCATGATGAACTTCTTCAGTATGTGGTACACATGAACTTATGAATTTCTGAAAGCACGCTATTGAAATTCAAGAAAGTTACGCACAACAATACACATGCACAAATACAAATGCACACATCTAAAAGAGCATAAAGTTCTCACATGGAGTTCAAAAAATAGTGAAAAAATTTCCACAAGAAATGTTGGACATTTTCTTAGGCGACCCTATATAGTTTTTCAATTGGTTTGCACGTTGAACCACGTCAGCGTTAGAAACTAAACTTCTCTTTTCTTTTCTTCTAATAAAAACACAACATTCTTTTTTACTTTTAAAAATAATTGTACCTTTCCTTACTCATGTATGAAACTAATCTTTTTTTTGAAATGTGTGTACCACATAGCGCGGATGGAGGCAATTCTTCGAATTATTTTAATTCGAGACATAAACACAAATAGCATCAACCTATTACTTCCATTCCTATTTTTTGGAAAAGAGAAACAAAATCAAAATTTCTTGAACATATTACGCCATTAACCTCTTTTACAAAATTTCTTTTAAGTACATAGACAGAATGGAGATATGAATGGTTTCCTTAGTGTCTCTGTCTCTCTTCATGAAACACAAGCCTCGATAGAAGCACATAAGAAGAATTAGTACTCCATAACATTGATGCATTTTGGAGAAGAAAACTCGTTTTTTTCCAGTGCACGCACGCAAGCAACACACCCAGCATATATCACAGCACGCAAGCAGCACACCCAGCTATACAACATATATCAAAGCACGCAAGCAACACATCCAATGCACGCACACACGCCAGCATGCACGCAGACACGCATTAGCATGTACCCCATGCCTCGCTCATGGCACACTAATAGGCGTTGGTGACTGGCCGCAGAGGTCGCAAGGACACAGGACAACCATGACGGCAGACGGGATGTGAACCGCAGGGGAGACGCTGGGTCACGATGGTGGCCCATCCAAAAACGAGGTGGCACACCATGCAACGCCTTCATCGACAAGTTAGAAGCACTAGTGCAAGCGATTAAGCACTCAGACGACCGCACCTGTAGCAAAGCGGCAGAAGTTCAGTTTTAAGTAGAAGTTTAGATTTCAGATATTAATATGCACTTGCATGTACATGGTGAAAGCAAGCAAATAGCAGGCGACTATAACCCGTAAAAACAAAAGCTAACAAACGTTCAACAGTGGCCTGGAAGCACACACGTACAGGTGTAATTGAACTCGGCATATAGCCATAGTAGGACTTCACGACTGCCGACGTATAGCTATAGTAGAACTTGGCATATAGCCATGGTTGAACTTCTCGCCATCAGTGTTCAGAATATCATTAAGGCTACAAAATAGAACTTGAATCAGCCAGAAAAGAAGAGCACAACATCTGAACCTTCGATGTCCATGGGGTAAGAGCATTACCACACAATAGAAAATAGTACAATAGCACTTATCCACCTTTTATAAAATTTTCAGTATGGTGGTAATTAGCTCAAACGAATTGCAAGACAATGTATTTGGTTCACGTTCACTTGTTCACTTCTGAAAATGTTCAGGATCTAAATTCCAACTCTGCAATTTTTTTAATCTGGTAGTACTGGCTCGACCAAATAGTACAATCCCGCTCTTTCTTCGGAATATGATGACCATTTTGTGGAGTGTGCAGAGTTGCATTTTTGTGTCATTATATTTTTTGCGACTCTGGTAGCAACTTGTACACTATTTGGTTGAGTTTGTACTATTCTTCTTCAGATGTTCAAATATGATGAGCTGAACATTTTCACAACAGTAGCTAGCTCAACCGAAGCAACTTATGATGACCTGAACTTCTGAAGAAGAATACACGAAAAATGCAAAGTTGGATTTTAGAGATGTAAGTTCTTCCAAATTGCATTAATCAAACACTAGCACCACATCAGACTCCACACATCTGCTGCAGTTCACTCAGTCGAAGCAGTTAAGTTCAGTTAACAGAAGTTTCCTCACCAAGACATCCATGTGCACGAGCATGTTTAGTGAGGGAGTTCAAATCCTGGAGAGAGAGTTCAGTGAAGAGAGGAAGGGGGGGTACCTGACATTGAAGAGAAGCCGCGTGCTTCCAGTGGAGGGCCATGTCGGTCATCGATAGGAAAGGGGCTGGGTAGGTTGCACTGAACGGAAGTGATGGGAAGGCGGCCGGATGGGGATCGTCACAGGTGTACAGGATGGCAGCAGGAGGGGCCAGCTGGCGCTGCATGGGGGAGGCGCTCGGTAAGAGGAGGCAATGGACTGCGGCAATGGCCGGAGGAGGAAGCCGTCCATGGTGGCTCGCCATGGTCAGACAATGGCGACTCGTTCAGAGGGAGGCGTGCTGATCGGGAAGGAGGGTGTGGTCGGCGGCGCGTGCTTGCTGGAGGCGCGTCGCGGCGGCAGGAGCTACCGTGGGAGGGAGGTGGAGGTGGAGGCGGCGGCGCATGCTGGCTGAGGGATGCGTCATGGCTGTGCGCCTGGCCGGAGGTGGAAGGTAGGGGTGGCGGCGCGTGCCATAGGGGGAGGATGGCAGCACGACGGCCGGATCCTAGGGCGGGGGCGGCGGCCGAATACTGGGACGGGAGCGGCG